>NC_024321.1:6264175-6294511 GCF_000523025.1 Cynoglossus semilaevis
TGTGAGTCTCAATATTGACCCAGCCTCTCCCCCAAAACCACCTTCTCATCAATTCTAAAATGAGACACTTAAGGTCAAAACGTCAGCAAAACAGTCTTTAAATACCACTTAAATGCCGCTTACTTAAATATTGATGATAACCTGAGTGGCTCGACCCCGTTCTCATTTGACTGAAAATCAATTTTTTTACCTTCTTTTTTAAAAGACAGAATAAGATGTATTGTAAGGTAAAGGAATTCTCAAAACCCTCCTCTAAACTCCTTCTGAAATTGCAAACAAAACTTGAAACTTTCTCCAAGAGACACAAGATTTTTTTTTTCTCTTTGGGGTCATTTTAGGTGACGGATGGTTTGTTTTTAAACATAAAAAACGTTTTTTCCCCCTATATTATTAGGTTAATTGCTACAAGGTTTGGATGTCAATGACCAAAGACCGATGGCTGCAACTTGGGCTGCAGTTAATATTTAATAATATTGTGAATAGAGTTAGAAGCCTCTTTATTTCTAAGAAAATATTACTGGAAACTACTGTTGAATGTGCATCAACTTAGCATCCACAATGCTATTAAAAATAAAACTTGTCTGTCTGTCTGTCTGTCTGTCTGTCTGTCTTTCTTTCTCTCCATCATATTACACTTCAACTAATTCAATTAGCTTGCTGTTATTTATTTATTTTTTTCTTGATTAGCTTTTTCTGTGCTAATACTGAGCAAATAAATTGTAACTAGCTATTCTACCCATACACTAAGGTGTCTTTTGGAACACCTTTTTTATTATTATTATTTTGAAAAATAACTTGTGGTTATTTATATCATACCATTGAATAAATTCCTTATCTTTGTTGGCTTTTTTATTTTCATTACATTTTTATGAGTTGCCTAACATCTGCAAAAAACTCAAATGTTTTGTAGAAATGTTAACAAAGCAGACGGGCATGAATTAAATTACCGCAGCAGATTAATGCAGTGGCTTCCTTTACTTTACACTCGTTCATTTAGAGGCATACGCCACAGTATGCACTTAATAAATTTGGTCAAATCTACTGCATTTACTTTCCACTTGATTATACTTCTAAGTAAAAACAGTAGCAGGAGAGTGATAAGAGTACTTTTATACAGTACAAGTCAAAGTAGCTCATCACTTTAACATGAATCGACTTAACAAAGCCACATTTGTGTATATATGCTAAGGTAATAATCGTATTAATTAAAGCTAATACGCAGCGACCAGGAGGAGAGGCTCAAACAGTGGAGCCCAGGGAAGGATGAGTCTTTAATTCAGAGGGATCAGATTCCTGCAGCCATGGAGCCTGGTGAACTGAGCCGTGACTGAAGGCAACCCTCTTAGTGTACCTTTTTTCTGCTTTGGGAAAACATGTCTGTTGAAACAGTCAACAGAGTGCATGGATACACAGCGGCCTTACCCTGAGTTTACTCAAATTACCCCATATGGACGCCTCGCCACATGGTCCCCTCGGCCCCTCGCTGCAACAGCAACCATAGATCCATGTCCTTGAGAGAGACAGAGGGTACTATCACGCACAAACACACTTCAAAACTACCAGCCCACCATTGAACATATTTTCTTTTTTCTTCTTAGATCTGCAGCCCCTCACAAACATTAGAGTTTACGTCCACCTCCATGATTGGGATGTTTCTTTAGATATGCCTCTCCATCCTGCTCCAAACAGCAACAGCATTTCTACATCTAAAGACTATTAGAAATACCGCTCAACTGTATGTATTGAACTTAACTCAAAAAACACATTGGGGGAAAATATTGTTAATTTATGGTAATTTGTGTTTATGTTTGCGTCGTGTGTCACATTTCTGTAGGCTTGGATTTTGACATACTGTATATTTAAAAGCACCAGTTAATGTCCATCCATCCATCCATCCATCCATCCACCAAAAAACTAAATTTCCAAAAATTCCCTTTAAGTGAGTCCTGTTCACAAACAAGGAGCTCTGATTGCCTCACTATCATGAACAGACTATACTTCAGGTGAAATTCCAAATTTTTCAGCAGCAAGATCACATCCCAAACAAAGGGTTTTCCACACATCCGACTACATGTCCCTGTACAGACGATGTTTGAACCACTGTCAAATAAAAATCTCTCATAAATTCTGTTACTCTAATATGGAGGAGACAGTGTTGACGGGCGCTGGATGCTGGGGAGAGTGAAGAGGTTGACGATGATGATGGTGATGGTGATGGGGAGTATGATGAGCTATAATACTCATCCATCAAGACCACTTACAAGCCATAGGATCTCCTCTATAGCCGAGGGGGGAAATTAAGTTATAGACCCACATCTGCTGATACCCGCTGCTTCATTAGAGGGTGCGCCTGCTTAGGCAGCAAACTGTATGGCATGGAATACGCTGCAAGAAATAACGGGCCGTGCTGTGGATGGGAGGCTTGTCTTTGTAAAACTAAATATTTGAAAAGAGATGAAGATAAAGGATTCAGTCTTTCCCTTCATGTGAGTGCAGGTAGGTAAACCACAGACACCCAGTCAATAGTATTAATGCCAACCCCAGACATGAACTGCATATTCTATGACACACAAATCTACTTCTTAAACCAGTCCAATATTGCCAATATGTCCTTTAAACAAAATCTGCCTTTTTTTTGCTTTTTTACTTTTATGGATTTTACATCTAGTGCACACACCTCCAAAACCTATTGGATGAATTGTGGGTAAACTACAGATTTGAGTCATTTAAGCGATAATCACAGCAGTATTACAACAGTGTGGTGATGATGGTGGACGGACATTTCTTGCAGCACTGCTGTGCCCTTCACTTTACAACAGGAAGAGGAGGAGGAAGAGCCAAGTGGAAGAGGAGGAAGGGCAGAGATCCAGAGTTCATTTTGAACGAGAGGCCGCTCTCAGCGTGAGTCCACCGCCACCACAGCCCAGTGAGAATTGAACTGATTGGATGCTATTGGTTTGGCGCTCATGTTTGCTGACATTGACAGAAAAGTTAGTTGGCTGTTGTTTCAATTAGGGGAGGAGGGGGAGGAGAGGGGTGGAGGCGCTGAGCGATGGGAGCGTGGAGACAATGGAGGGAAGAGGCAACTGCTTTTACTGTAGTCAAATCACACAGCACACAGAGTGAAGGGAAGAGAGTGGTGTTGTGTTCTCAGTTTTAGATGAGTATTTTATATAGATGGGATGGTGAGAGGTCATTACAACTTATTTTATGTAAGACTTTCATTCATCTCATTCTGTGACTTCCTTGAAATTATTATGACAAGCATTAGATTTGAAGCTAGAGATTTAACGGGCCAAATGGAAAATGGAAAAAAAAAAAAAAAAAAACTTTTGTTGAACCAGACCCTACGTTTTTGCTTCATCATTTTACGGTAGCATAACTTTTTGCTGACTTTGCACGTACCAAAATGAAAATGCCCGAAGGCCATCGTCCATCAAGCCTCTTGTTGACCTAGACCTTGCAATATTTTTTTTTTCAATTAACCGTTATAATTCTGACAGTTGAAGCGAAGCCACCGAGCCTTGAAACGTATAAATAATGGCACTTAGAGAGAGGCTACCGTCCACACCCCATTAATCACTGTCTCTCAGCCAGTAGATTCTCCAGATTAGAGCGATAAGTCATGAGTCAAATGTGCGACTCAACATACCTTCCTCTGGCCCCTATCCTCTTCTCTTGCTCTCAGATCCTCGGCAGCTGGAGATGTGAGAGTCTGAGGATGCTGGCTGCTGCTTCTGCTTGATCCTCCCATAAGGGTACTTCCTTCCTAAGTACTGCTGTCCCCTCTTATCTAGATTGGTCAAGATTAGAGAGAGAATAAACAGCTGTTACTCCTACAAACTCTTGTTTGTCAATTTGGACATATTTACAAGAGAAAATAAGGGAAAGTAACAAGCAAGGACGTATACAGGTACACCTGTTGTCTCCTCTGATTATGTACATTGGTAAATAGATTATAATAAGCAGCTCAGTATGTTTACTACTGTTATCATGGTCAAGGTGACTGGCTGATGTGACATTAACTATGGTTAATTGTCTTTGCTAAATAGTCTTGTCAAACATCTCAAGGGTTCACATACAAGGGTCCAAAACAAGGGACAGAAATTTCCAGTTAACAGATGTTCGTCTTCATGTCCTCTTTAACTCTAATTAATCTTATTTCTGTCTTCTTCTTCCTGCCTGGCCTCTCTAACTTTATCTTCCAACTCTTCACCCTTAACTGCCCCCCTCATCCGCCCAATTCCAATCATGTCCATCCTGGTCAGTCCCCATGAAAAATCTCAGCCTCCTCTAAACCTCTAGCCTTACGTCCTGTCTTTAAGTCTCACAAATGTCCTGTCAACATTCCATTTTGCTCTTGCTGCTGACCTGGTGTCACACAGCACCAGTTGTGTGACAGTTTTTAAAACCCTTAGTCTTCATTTATTCTTCTCACGTCTATTGATCTAATAGGTGTGTGTTCTTTATACTGAACCTTAATTGTTTAACTCTTATAGTAGACATACATGGATAAACAGGAGTGGGAGGGAAGTATGTGAGGGTGGTGCAGGACATGTGTACTGTGACACGAGTGAGACAGTAGTTAGGTGTGTGTTCAGAGTCAGAGATGGGTTCAAGGTGGGGGCGGAGTATCTCAGCTCTGAGTCTTCTTTTGTTGCTACGGTGATGGACAGGTTGACAGATGAGGTCAGGCAGGAGGATACCTGGACTATGATGTTGGCAGATGACACTGTAATATGTGGTGAGAGTAGGGAGCAGGGAACAGAAGACTTTGATTTTCATTTATAATTCTGCTACACTAGCTGTATATATTTTTTTCTTTTATTAATGCTCTGCTCTTATGTGTGTGTGTTGGTCCTGCAACAATCACTGCAGGATTAATTGCACCTCAGGGACAGAAAAAAGTTATTAAATTGAAATGATTTTTTTCTCTAGCCCAAAACATTGAAAATCGGTTGTAGGAAAAGAGCTCAGAAGACTTTAATTGTTTACAATGGAATCCTGTTTCAACTATTATTTTCACAGGAGATTTTGTTTTCACCCAACTTCAGTGTGAGACGAGGCAACTTTTTAAGGAAGAAAACAAATTGTTCATCCACATACTGAACAAAGTGCAAAAGCTAAATAATTTAACGAGAGAATCCTCTGCTCAGTTCAACAGGCTCCGTGGTGGCTAATGCTTCCAGGCTTTTGATGAATATTTCCTCTGTATCAGTACAATGACTTTCTGCAGCTACTGGGGCCTGGGTTACACTGACCACAGACTCTACATAATGATGGATGATTCAACTCTGCTGCTGCTGCAGAAAAATGAAACCACAGAAATCTGGTCCTGGTACTGTTATTTTGTACTGATGATGTCATTTAGATACAGTGGTTTAGTGGTGACAAAATGATGAGATTAAGTTTATACTGCGCACGTTAGGAACTAGTCGCATCAGGACAAACAACTATGTGACCAGATATAAATCTACACATCAAAATTCGACAGATAATGAACACTTATTTATCCCTTAATTCATTTGTCATCAGAGTTGTGGGGGTTGGAGCTCATTCTTATAGTCAGTGGACAAGGGTTGGGTACATCCTGGACTGCTCTCACATACAGAGACAAACAACCATTCACACTTACTGCACCTGGATCACACACTGTACTTATTTACACTGTCTGGACAGAATTGGAAATCAGCAAAGGCTCGGTGCGAAAACTAAAAACTTTTTTAAACTGTACGTTTTCCTTAGTGACTACCATTATATGGGTGATTCACTTAAAGTGAAAATCATCCAACGCAACTTCAAACTGCAAATGAATACTAGGAAAAAGGCAATTTGACAAACTCTTCCAAAAAAATAACCCTTACCCCCTCCTTAACTACTTGATACGTTTTTGTTACTTCATCCAAGCAGGCCAAAAAACAAAATATATGTGTAAAATGACAACAGAATAAAGCCAGTGCTAAATGTACATGGTCTTCAAGAATGACATTATTCTGGTCTCACCCACAGTCTGACTCTGTCCTCTGTTGAAAATGTCTTACAGTTGATCAGGTCCTATTTACTATGGCAAAAGTGCTCAAACAAATCCACTTGGTAAATGTAGTAAATATTGCATTAAAGTAGTATGATTAAAGAGAAACATAATTAAAAACATAAGACATAACATAAAACATAATCCATTAACTTGTCTTTGACCCAACCTTAGGTTACTTTATCTATAAAATTCCAGTTGCATTAAATTGAACGGAAATATTGACTAACTATTCTGAAAATGAGTTCATGTCTCACTCTGTACTGTGCGACATGTAAGGAAACTGTAGACAAAGTCAGCTGAGTAGCAGACACCAGCACTTACTGGTGGTAAAGACCTTCCAGTTGCTTATCAGGAGAGATCAAAGTTTCCATCAACATCACTGTCTTTACTGTTAATGGCCATTAACCTGATCTCCCCTCAGCATCCATCAAGGTGAGGGAAGAGCAAGTCAAGCAGAGGATCAGAGATCAGAGCTGACGAATGAATGTGGACGGGCCTTCATTGAAAGGCGAGCCATGGTGGTAGTGTTTGAGTTTCTGCAAACACAACCACCACCACAGGATTATTATGGGCTGACATCAATGGGTTTGAACTTCATATATCACCTGTTCAGGTTGGCCATGTACGTATGGTGGCTGAGGGTCTCATCCTGTGAAAACCTGCTGATCCCTATCAGGGCTTCTTACTGTAAAAGTAACAAAACAGCAAAGTTAATCCCAGCTGAAACCAGGCCAGTGATAATGGCTGCTAATCCTGTCGTGTTGAACATATGAGTTTTCCAGGATTTATGTGTGAGCCCCGGTGGCTTACCCACTGTGTGATGGGCCTAAATAGTTCTTTAATGCAGTTGTTCCCTGTTTTAATGGATCTTCTTTTATATGTTGTCTTTTCACTGAGGAACCATGGCCAAGACGATTTACTGTCACCTGCAGAGAGACACACATTAAATTTTTGCTTATTCTATTTCTAATTATTCCTGCATGCATCATTTGGAATAATACTGCCATGTAATGCAATATCTTCATTACCGGAGTTTTGCACCGAGGTAAATGTTTAGCTGTTGCCGTGCTTTAACAGGGCAATATTTTCCGGAAAATTACACCCAGCTGGGTGTCCTGCCAGGGTCTGGCCTTATCATGTGGTCACATGACGGCGCTGCGTTCACAGAGGTAGGGGCTGAAGCGGAGGTGAGCCCTGTTTCTCACTAATTGAAATAGTGCGGACCCAATTGCCCCGATGTAATTATAGCATCAAGGAAGGACGCATGAGGAAACAAGAAGAAATAAATTGAAAGTTCAAATCGAGTCCAAACCCTCTCCATAGGATAAGATAACCATCATAATTATCATATCATCGTTACCATCGTCAAAGTCAATGATATTTTCCTAACACTATACTACACTCGTATTTGCAGTACCTATATTGAAAAATATTTTAATCATGTACTATACGAGCATACCACAATATACACAAAATTACATGAAATAAAAACTAGTGTAAATAAGTAAGGACCCCAAAACTGATGGAGTAATGCAGCCGGGGACCCTCTACTGCATTGTTTCCCAAAGACTGGGTCCCGCCCGTCAGGTGGTTCGCAAGAGTTTTTTTTTTTTTTTTTGGGTCATCTCCAATCATGTTTCCCAGGAGTTTATGAATAATGTCTATTGACTCGCTAAGGTTTGGGAAACACCGTTCTAGTGTATATCTATCTACTCTGTCACTATATTTAATACTAATTCAAATAATAGTTAATCATAGTTATTTTATAAAACTGTATAAAAACTATAAAAAAATCAATCAACCAAAGAATGTAATGACCCCCCTGCAGTGCAGTACCTCAGCAGACCCCCTAGGGGTCAAAGGGCCCCTGCTTGGTACCCCCCCTTTTTTTTTTTTTTTTTTTGGTAAGGACTCATTAATGACTAAATTTTAATTGCAGTGGAGTTCTAGGCTCTTCATCAGCAGAGGTAAGTAATGACAGCACAACGCAGTCCACGGCCTGTATCGGTACACCCCCCGTGGGGCTGATGTTGTGACTCCCCTCACGTTCAGAGGCTGTCAGCAGTACGGCCGCAGGGAGCGCAGAGTGCAGATGACAGGTGGGAGAGCAGAGCGGCTGCTCTGGAATGAAAATGGCACGGCCTGGACAGCATGGCGACAAGAGGTTTCAAGAGACCTGATAGTTCAGAGGATCCACAGGTAGGAGATGCTGTCCAGACGCAGTTCAAGTACTCATTCCATGAGTCAGTGTGCTTCAGTGGCAGGAGAGAGAGGAGAGAGAGCAGACGGGAATGCCTTGGATATGAGCTGAGGCCCTGTGCGTGCTCGGACTCGCTGTGCAGAGTTCATCAATGTCACGCTCCAACGACTGTGCTGCTGCGTAATGTTTGTGTACGCTTTCCTGCACTCAACCTCTTAAGAAACTCTTGCATGTGGCGAAAACTTGTGCCTGCATGTAGCAGCGGACTGATGGGACATTTTTACTGCTTTTCTTTCAAATACACATATTTTAAAATGTACAAACATATGTCTAATCTGTGGCCATATTTCTAATAATTATCACCAATTACAAACGCTGTAGTCATCTGCCAGGGGTGACTCAGCAGAATGCCCGCAAGGTATTTCCTTTAACCAGGATTGTTTTAAGCCTGTTGAGTGGAAAAACAAAAGTATAAATCAGAAGACTGTCAGCCATTTTTAATCCTGTAGCTAATTTATTTATATATCTTCCTAAGTGATTTATTTCTCTAACTCCTTAATTCCTTTTAATTAAGCCATGGTTGTTTTAACAACCACGTCACAAAGTCAAAAAGATTTTCACAAAAATCTCTGCTTTATCCAGTGTTATGTTCATTGTAGTGTCTGTGTTTCCATGACACCCAATTTTTCTACCAAAAATATTAAAATAATTGTCCATTTCAAGAACTTCTAAAACGGCTATTTCATCAACTATCATTTAGTTACTGACCAATGTTTTTATTGCTAATATTTACACACATTTTAGCCATTACTTTACAGCATTTTTTTTAGCTTACATTCACAGTTCTTGCTAAAGTCTACTCTCAGGGCTAACATTTAGCTACGTTTTATCCAAGTTCTATCAAACAGAGTTTGTATCTGATTTCTAAAACTTTTCAAACATAAAGCATTCAATCCTATTTAATTTGAGTCTGTTGATGGAACAGTCAGCGGGGGACATTTTTACATTTTCACTCAACCGCGGTTTGGACACCACGACTCAGGCACAGTAACAAAAGTATTTCACCACAGTGACAAAGAAGAAGATAATGTTTCTGACTGATAACACTCAGCTAAACAAGCCAGTGCAGCAGCTCTGTGTTGAAACATCGACCACGCTCTCCACGGCTGGTCAACTTTACAATGACACATTAAAGAGTTTCAACTTCATTCTAAGGGTTGAAATAAGAAAAAAATATTTTTTGTTTGTTTTTAAATATGGCAGATGTGTCCAGACAGCTGAACTCTAGAAATAGCTGCTGTGGGTCTCTGTTTTTTGTCGCCTTGGCCACTAAAATCTTCTCAGTGTAAGTGGATTGACCTTGCTTTGTAAGGTGATCCATAGTTGTTCTTTGGAATTCACAAACGTTCATCTCTGCAGTCAAAACCTTTCATCACAAACGGCTCGGCGTCTTGATTTGCCGTCACTTATCTGCCAAGGAAAGTAAACACGGAGCTAGAGGCCCACGCTTCAGAGTTACAAGGTGTCAGAGACACTGAGAAATGTGTTAATGACTGGAAGTTTGTAGATGTTTAATGTGGACAGAAGATTCTCAGCTCTGATCCCTGAGTCAATATGGACAAGAAGGATTAGCTCCCATTAAAAACAGTCAAAACCAATGTGTTTCTTATTATTTCAGTCATAGAACTTGAATTATTCATTTTCTGACTTTCAGACAATGGTTTGTTTAAGATGCTAACTTTAGTTGCATTTAAAGCGTTCTACTTTTAGGGTGAAAGTATAATTATGTTTACATTGACATAATGATATCTTACCATTTATATATATAGCTTTTTGGCTAACTATTAGCTGTTGTACATTTATCTTGCAGTTACTCTATGTGACTGAATGCTAACCATGTTCGTGTGACTTTAAGTGATTTTTTTAATACACTTTTGGCTAACTCTAAATAGCGTCTCATCCTATTATCTAATGATTCAGTCTTTAGCCTTACCACAAGATTATCACCAACATTTTTATTATCCATTTTAGCCATTTCTATTTTTCCAGGAGAATCAATGGTTAAGATTTGACTATCTTGGTTATTTTTGTATACGTATATGTCTCACTCAGATATCTGTCCTCTAGTTGTATTTGAAAGTTTAATAAGAGGCCCTGCCAATAGAATTTCAGGGTCATTTCCTGTTATTCCAGGGGTGTCTGACCCATATATCTGACCCTGTTGTACCGAGACACACATCGTTTTCATCCTATTTCGACAAACCTAGTTTGGACTCGCGGTGCACAAACAGCCAGACTGCTGCCTTCAGATTCTATCCCTTCCTTCTTCCCTCTTCCTGTAAAAGGAGCAATCATTTCTTCATTAGCCTTTTATTTGTTTCTAACTGTTCCACTTCAGGGGTAACACACACACACACACACACACACACACAGTTTATTTGGGTACTCTTAATTACAAAAGGGAGATAGTTTGCCCTCCTCGCCAAAATGAATGTCTCTTTCCGCCTCCCAGAGGGCAACAGCAGCTTAGTGTTGGACTGTATCTGATTGCATTTCCCAGGATTGATGAAGTTATCGAAACACTGACCAGACTGACTCGGACCTTTATCGTGCTGCTGTACGTCTGTGAGGTCTTTAACCTGTGTCTTTCACCCGTGAGGTGAGGAGGATTAAGAGGAGAAATGCCTTTATTTCCTATTTGTTAGTTTTCCAGATTTTCTTTTGTTTTTTGTAGAGAAAGATAAGCCCCAGGGCTGAGAGCTCAGTCATGAGAAATTACATTGCAGTGTTTTCTCTCTCTCTTTTTTTCTCTTTCTTTTTTCAGATAGCCGTTCAGGAAGTGCACCTACCTTCAGGATCTTTTCATTTTTCGTGCCGTTATTAAACAGAGCGTTAGGTTGGGCTTCCCCCTTGTTGATTCAGAAATGTCAGGCACGACAACAGAAGAAGAAAAATGGTTTGCTGTCTGTGATTTACTGGCTCTCTGACATCAGATCAGATCTAGGACAGAAACAGCAGCAGAGGAACAAGTCAACAACTTGAATTGAAGTTTCTCATTTGACTGATACCATTTATAAATACTGTACTCAGGTGGTAAAGTCAGACATTAAGAGACATTATTTCAGTAAACAACCACAACAATGTTGTCACCCATCTACATGGTTTGCATCAGGAAGGAAACGAAAACGGTGTCACATGACATCTTGCAGCTGTATCATTGGTTTAAGTCAGAAAAGAGTGCAACAGATACAACTCAACGCCACATTCAATGCAGCGCAACATGGTTTAGGCCAGGGCGTCCACACTCTTTTGGCTTGGGACTGACTATTCAAATGACCAGGCAAATGTGACCTACATACACTGGAAACATTAAATATATATATATATTTACTCATATAAACTGATTATAGTTCCTAAACATTATATATTGGTGTACTGATTAAATGCCTGTAGCTCAGTGACATGAAACAATTAAATTCTCACAGTATTGATCTCTACTACACACTATAGGACGGTATTTCCATTTCCATTTATTTATTGTGATTGCTCACAGTAACAGCCTCATGCTTGATCTCAACTCTGTGACCTAGAATAGTGGGCGGAGTCAGTTTCATTGCAGAAGTTGATCAAATCTTTATTCAGCCACTAAAACAGCATCACAAATTAACTGTCATTATTATAGCAGCTAGCATTTTTTATTAGCATTAAATAATAGCATTACTTATTATCATCTTTATTACTAATTGGCTCATAACCACTAACCATACAGACCATAATACTCTGGATTCTTTCATAACGTTGTGTTTATATATCATTTGACCTAAATCGGAAAATTTTGTTTGTGTCAAAAGGCTTTAATATTCCTCACATTTCTCACATTTACAGCAGCAGTGGTGAGATCTGCTCAGCTCTGGTTGTGTTCAGTCGCACAATGACTAACGTTGTTCAAAAGTGACATCCCATCTGTCATAGCAAACGGGAGAGTGATGCTGAAGTCAAGCTGAACTGAGCGGAGAAATCCGCAGGAGTGATGACATCAAGGATGACGGCCTTGTAAGTACTGTTGAAATTACATCCCACAGACGCTGAGTAACACACATCTCATCTGAGTTCCGTGTCTATCCTGACAAAAATCAAGTTCACACTCCACTTCTTGTGCCACCAACTCCTCGTACGATGCTTCACTGTCTTACGTTCCTCTTCAGCCAATGATGGATTTGCTCCCCCGGAATGTTTTTGTTGGATCGTTGCTAAGAAAAGGGTGTGGCTATATTCATCCAGGTGAGATGAATGGCTATATACTATTTCATAATTGTCACGCCTTTTTTTGTGTGTTATATTTATGTCCATTTCCTACATACTGTATAATACTGGATGGAAACATTGTACGGTGTTTTGTCAGAGTTTAATTTTTTTATTAGACATAGACAGGAGAATGCAAACAGGTGTTAAAATGTATTTTTCAGTGTGGATTTAGAATTTTAAAATTATTATAAAAAAAATACATATTAGAAACACGGTACAGAATATCTAAACAGAAGGTGCAGAACCACCACCTAGATGCAGAACAGCAGGTTACACAGGAGTTCAGTTCAGTTCAGTTGTCTATTTAATGAGCAAAGTTCAACTCAGCTGAGCAGAACTGATCAGAGAAACACAGACGTATGAAACACACAACTCAAAGAGACACAAAACACAGAAACACACACCTGGCTGTAGAGTGTGCCCAGCAGTGACATGGTGACAACAAACCCACACAAACTCAGAGAGAGTGATGGCGATCTGTACAACCCAGGCACCAGGTGTGACAACTGAGACAAAACGAGACCAACAGAGCACAAGACACAGGTGAGTGTGATTAACAACCAATCAGAGACAGTCAGGAAGTCAGTGGTGAAAAACAACAATCTTAGAATAGTAAAGAAAACCTCTGACCTGATTGGCTGCAGTTAGGTGGCAGCTGCTGATGAAACAGACAAAAAGCAAACATCACTGGTGGAATTTCTTAAAGTCTGAAAAAATAATTCCTCCAGATTGTATCTGTAAATTACTGTGGACTGGACTATTTTAGGGTCAAACTGATGGACCTACGCACCCTTCATAGATATGTGCTACATTTTCTCAGATTTAATACCAGTCAGTTTAGTCATGAGGTTCCGTGAACAATAAATTGGACTTGTTTTTTTTTTCCACAAGTCCAGTATCCTATGCACACACACTGTAAAAAACACAACACCTACTGAGATTTCCAGCCCCGGTCTGTTCTTGATCTCCTTCCAAAAATCTTGGTGGGTGAGGCTAAAAGGCCTTAAATCTCATCCACAATTTATGTCATCGAACACAGCGTACATTAATCCAGTTTACGGCCATTAAAAGAAGAAGAATGCTTGGGCTTGCAAATGGCAAACTACGACTGTCAGCGGCATGATGTATGGTAGCTTATTATATTCCCCTCATTATGATTAATAACATAGGAAGGGATCCTCCATTCTTGTCGAGATGGAAAATGTAATTAGCCGTCTTGGCTGGCGCTGCAGCCAGGCCTGCTCTTGGCTGCTTGCTTGCCCAGGATAAAAAAAAAAAAAGAAAAAACGCTTTACAGGAGGAGGCTCAGGACCAATGCAGACGGTCACTTCACATGCATCCTGTTTCTTTCACTTTTCCCCCACGCTGCTGCATTCAGTGTTTAACCTGTGAAAGTGATCATTATCCGTTGTTTCCAAAAAAACCCAAACCTTGTATTTTTTGTCCTCTTTCCAGACTCAACGTTTTAGGAGCTTGACATAAAGAAAACCTCACAGACAGGCTGGAATTTTAAAAACTGTGTCACTCTCAAACCTGAAGTGGAATTAATATGAAAACAATATAAATGCCTAATACAAATTGTGTGTGGAGCTTTGTGTTTCACATCATAGTGGCCACACCACGTACTGCAGTTGTGATGGTGTCTTGCAATGCAAAGATGCAGCTCTTATGCAACTTAAACTCACTTAAACACACTTAAACCAATCAGGGCTGGTATTTAGTTCCTGTTATATGTTTCATTTGCCTCAAACTCAACTCAACTATGGAACCTTGTGTGTTAATTTGGGGTTTTGTGTGTGCTATGAATTTTGCACGAGTCGTTGGGGATGAATGCTCGGCTGGTGGCATTAGGAGGGGGGAAAGTACTCGATAAAACACAGGAGGAGAACAACCTCATCATCATTGCATTTGCACCTGCGGTCAGCACCTACGAGACTGATCGAGATAAATGTCAATTAATGCAGGAATATCCTGTTAGAGACTCTTTCACCTGGACACTCATCAGTGAACCTTCTGATTACAGTAATGACTGTTATCAACCAAGAGACACTGATGGAAGGTAGAGTTGAAGTGCTGTTATGTTTTGTTCTCCGTTCTATTATTATCTGTGTTGTCATAGAGATAAATGAGAGCAACAACAGAATCTGAAATGAAATCTGAAATGATATTCTTATTTAAATAACAGGAGTGTAAATAAGGAAGTCAGAGTGACAGAATGAACAACGCGTGTTTCTTCTCTCTCATCCTTTTGGTGCAAACACTGAACCTGACACTGAACCTCAGAGGAGGCAGCAGCTGAAGTGTTGTGTTCTCTCACTGAGACACAGATCAGATGTTGTATAACTGATGTGAACAGCACCAGCAGAGAGAGAGAAAACCAGAGAGAAAGACATTTGTCATTTCATTTGAGCTTGTCGCAATATTTTGGACAAAGAAAACCCATGGATGAAATCCTTACTACAAGTGAAACGCGACAACTGTCGTTATTGTTTGTTGCGATCCCACCCTAGGGGGTATTGTTTCCGTCTTGTCAGCTCGTACCGGAGTTGGAAACAGACATGAACAATCGACAAGTGACAAAATAAAAATAAAACCCAACACCAGCTGCAGCAGCAGAGATAAAGACGAGGAACATGGAGTCATGTGGTGTCAACACACAGACGAGGACAGTTGAAGAAATGTAATGAAACAACAGCCTTTGTGAAAATCTACTTTATTTACCCTGCTAACATGTCGTAGTTGTAGAGGAATAAGATTCCACACTAAAAATAAAATAAAAAAATAAATAAAAAAATCCAATAATATTGTAAATATATATATATATATGTATTTTGTCAAAAATACATATGGTTTCACCATCGCAAGAAATTTGTTTAAAATTAAAACTCCAGACAGGAAGTGAATTGCAAAGACCTTAAAATAAGCCAGAATGATGCTCCGACCAAGGCCCTGACCTAAATACTGGGAAATCACAAGAGAAACACTAGGGAATTATAGAAAACTGAAGCCAGAATCTATGACAGAAAATCAAAATTTATCTGGAGCAGCTCAAGGGAATTCCCAGAGACTAATGGACTGGGATATCTGTGCTGATTGGCCAATTCTGTTTTTTTGGGTTTTTTTTAAATACCGTAAATAACTGCAGTTATGAACATCCTTAGAATCATGATCCGGGTATTCTTCAGGTTTTTGTATATTAATTTTTACACATTTTCCAAAGCAAAAATATTCAGTGCAGTTAACACGTTACTGCCTCAGCAATCACTTCTACCCTGTCCCAGGTTCAGCTCCCATCAGCCCCCTCTCCTTCAGTGTTTACTGACCAACACTGCTATTAGAGGAAGAGAAAAGAGAGAGAGAAAAAAAACCCACCAAGAGCAATCAACTAAGAGCAACCTGAGATGGCGGGCTCTCATCCATCACTCTGCGTGTTCGCCGACGCCGTATGAAAACACAAACAAGCAATCAATTGTTGTGCTCACAGCTTGGGGCCTCCCTAATAGAGCACATTTATCTGACGCCGTGGTGGTAGCCCCAGCAATACTTTAATTTGTGAGACATTATGTTGAGTTAATGCCTACCAGGTTGCCGTTCAACCGGGGGGACCTGGCACATTTGGTGGTGTTTCACTGGGACGCTGCGATGTAAATGATCTCAGCCGCCGTATCTTTTAATGGATTGTGAAATGAATTTATGTGGGAAATATCTGCAGAGGAATTATTGCATTGTATCATGGCGTAATTAGAGAGCAGCAGCAGCAGCAGCAGTGTTGGGCCCCGTGTGCAGCCGATGTTGACGTACAGAGGGGGCCGGCCCTGTGTCTGTCCTGCTCCCACCACTGTGATTGGATGGATAGATGGAGGGGAGGGGAGGGTGTGAGGAGAGAGAGAGAGAGGAGGAGAGAGAAAGAGAAGCCAGGCTCTCTAATAATGATGTGCCCTCAGGCCTAATGTGCCAGCTCCCTCCCTCTCTCTCCCTCTTTCCATGCTGGTCTCATAAACACACACACACACAGAAACACACAGACAGCACATTTTATTCTTCCTCAGATGTGCACCATGTCAATAAAGGATTCATTTACAAAACTCTGGTCTTTTCTTTTTTGCTTGCTGGAAAATAAATTTAAACCAGAGTCCAGTTCATAAAGAAGGATTTAATTCTTGAGCTGTTTTTTTTTTCAGATAAAGAATGAGCTGAAAATCAATCAGTAGTTTCCTCTATGAATGAAGAATATAGTTTTTTTTTTTCCTTTAGCATCATTATCTGGAAAATGTATTTTTAGGTCACATGATGACATACTTCCTTTTTTATTCCTGCGCATATCTCCCTTTGGATCAATTCAGCCTCATGAATTCAGCTGGTACATGAACTGTTTTTCCTAAAGAATAAATGAGCCACTGTTTCCAACAGTCAGGTGCTGTTGTTGTATATTTACATTTATTTTCATATTTAGTATTATATAAAACAGAAAGTATACATAGTGAAAAATATCTTATAAAGTCCAATAAGTATAAAATATCATTGTATTTTTGAAGATTTTACGACATACATTTTCGTATTATTTTAGTATGTAATATACAGGGATTTTTTTCAATATAATTTTCCTTTTGATTTATGTTATTATTAGGTTTTTTGTTTGTCTCTATTAAAATTTATGTAAATTATATATATTATTATATTAAGTTATTATTTACATGAAATCCCACTCTAAAATAAAATGACACATTAGTGGATTTAGTGAATCTCCAACATTTTATGATGTAATTAATCATTTTTAATAACAGGCCGAAAATAGGTCTTTCACTAGTTGATTATCATAATTTGTCATTTAACAAAATAACTTGCTTTTCAAATCATAAACAATACAAACATTAAATTATTGTAATATAACATAATTGTATTGACTTAATAAACGTACCAAATTACCTCATCAGTATGTGAAAATGATGGAATTTGCGTTCTCTCAAATAATGCAGTTCCTAATTATTGAGAGGAATTCAACAGCAGTATTACAGGTTAAAAATGCATGATCACTACGTTGTTCTTGTGAGGAAATGTAAAACCATGCTGACTATGAGCGTCTAAAAATACAGCAGCTTGCCTTCAATTTACCTCTTTATTAATGATTAGCCTTCTCTGCCTATTATTACTGTAATAAATACTCGTAAATTATAAGGTTTGTGTCAGATGAAACCACAGGGACATGAGAGCGGCAGTGCTGGGGCAGCTCCTCATGGCCGTATATCACTCAAATACACTTTCTTTATTCAGAGGCAGATGTCTCTCCTCCACCTCCTCCTCCCTCCGTCTCTATAATGGCCCCGGGGCCTCTCTCCACTGCCTGGTGCCCGGGGTGATGGAGGCCGAGCTGGGCCTGCAGGCAGTGACAGACAGGCGGCTGGTGGCTCCTCAATGCGGCAGAGGAAATTAAATTACAGCTCCTGTTGCCCGCTTTGTAAACAAGACAAAAGCCAATGATACGGCCAATTACACTTGAATACGACGCATGTGTACAACAGGAGCTCAGAGAGCAGGAGCTGAGGAGGCGGTGGAGGAGCACAGACAGCAGCAGTGTGTGTGTGTGTGTGTGTGTTTGTATATACTGTATATTATTTATATTATTTATTATCAGAAATACCCAATCATTTGTATAAAAATGTATACCTATTTATAAAAAAAATGCTTTCATATTATATGTATATATATACTGTATATATATGTATATTGTGTCCTTGTTTGTTTTTCTGCTAGTTTACCATGTGTTTACCATGGTATATATATATATATATAGATATATAAATATATCTCTATATATAAATATATATGTGTGTGTGTATATATATATATATATATATATATATATATATATATAACCTCAAAAGTATTGAACAAGAGATATATCTTGTCAACATGATGACTCAAGCAGAAGACAACGAATTAAAAAGAATGACAGAAAATATTAATTTTGTGAGTTTAGCCTTGTGTTTACACGGAACAGATTTTTTTTCTGTAAAGAAAATACTTATAGATTATACTTTATGTCCAATAAACGTGTTTAAAAGTTGTGTGATGTGTCTCAGAAGAAGAAGAAGAAGAAGAATGCATAATACAATCTATAATGTTATTGATGTCTGCTGAAGAGTTTATTGATCAGGAGGAGAAAATACACTGAGGGCTTTATTGCAGTCATAACTGACTTAGCATCTGTAACAAAGTTATAGTCACAAATCAAACCAGGTCTGACTACTTAATAATAATAATAATAATAATAACAATAATAATAATAATAATAATAATAATAATAATAATAATAATAATAATAATAATAATAATAATAATAATAATAATAATAATAATAATAATAATAATAATAATAAATTTTTTTAATAAATCTTCCAACTACAGAGTCAGAGTCAAAAAAAAAACCAAACAAACCTCAGGATGAAAATGGCGATCAGAGGAAATAAAATAGAGTGGCTTTATCAAAGTAAATTAGATTGGCCTAAATAGTTCACTGGAGGGGCAGAGCAGTTCCTGTAATTCACTTTAAGGTTCACCAACTTACTCAATAAAGCGCAGGCTAAGAATCTAACTGATGTCTAATCGATGGGTTTATCTGGGGCCAACAGCTGGGAAAAGAGCAGAAATGAATCGCTTTGCATGGGAGGAGGAGGAGGAGGAAAAAGAGGCAAAGATGAAGTCGAGAGTATTCTGATGCGGAGTAATGAAATGAAATGGTTTTATTTTACCTTTTTTTCTTGCGTCAATTCTTTTTTTCCCCTCTTCCTCCCAGCATAAATAGACTGAACCCGAGAGGAAAAGAGTGAAGAAGTAAAAAGCAGTAAAACAAACTCAAATAAAGTTATTTGTATAATAATTACTTAAAAGAAAAATTAACAATATGAATGGAAATCTGTATATTGATTGCCAGTTTGAGGCCTCTGTGCAGCAGCATATATGACACCCTTCAACCTCCCAGTCCCAGGCCTGCATTTCAGCCATTTTTGCTATCTGTTTCACTGTTTTTACCCCCCAACACACATACACACACACATAAATACCCACCTCCTCCTCTTCATCCCCTTCCTCCCCCTTCCCTTCTTCCTCCACTCCACTCCAGTCCAGTTGCGAGTCGTCTGCTCCGGGCAGGAGGCGCCAGGTTTTCCCCTGAGGCAGGCGTTGAGTCAAGGACTGAACCCTCCAAATGCAGAATAATGTAATTCCACACTCTCAGTCAAAAGGGTTCCGCCGCAGCACACGGATGCTTCTTTATAGGGGTGTGTGTGTGTGTGTGTGTGTGTGTGTGTAGTGGATCCATCTACACTCTGAGGTTCCAACAATAAAGCTGATGCTTCTTCCATGGAAGAAAAGATCCGTAGAAATGATAGGAGCATATTTCTTTTCCTACATTTTATAGACTATGGAGAGCAACATGAGCATGAAACTTTAATCCCTTTTTCATTTACGGACAAGAAATTTTTAAATCTGCATTTCTGACCTCACTTCCTGTACTTTGGAAACTTTCAGTTTTTAAACTTTATTTCATATGATTGTTCACATTAAAACAATTATATCTGACTTGTTCAGGTTTGGCTTTTTGTTGTTGTTTTTTTGGAATGTTTTCAATACGTTTTATTTATTTTCCAGTCTTGTGAACTATTCCAGTGCTTTCCATTTTTAGCAAACCTCTTACTGTAAGTTCCTAAGGACTGGTTGGCATTTTGATTAGAAGGGCCCTTGACATTAGGTCACATCACAGACTTATTAATATCCCAAAGTCAGGGCCAAATGTAACCTAGCTTTCTTGGAAATATTATTTTTTTCAATTCTATGCTTCATATGATAGTTTTGCTGCTACCTATTTTTGAAATTCTCCTTGCTGATCCCCACATCATTCCCAAACATGAAACTTTTTCTTCTGCCTTTCAGTGTTGCACTTGCACAGACAGTTTTCTTCAGATCATATGCCTCTCTTTTTCTTTACATAAAAATCTTCATGGCCAAAACATTTGGCACGACACTGTAAATGAATGATCCTGGCTTGATCTGTTTGCTATCAAACAGGTCGCACAGGACCGAGGTCTTGTGACTCACGTTGTTGCACAATCTGCCCGTAGGTGGATTTAATGGAACGTGGTAACGACTTCCTCTGACAAGTAGAAATGACACTTTTAGACAGATGTGTGAAACTATGGTGACTGTGGTTATACTATGGTTGTTCACAAACTGTGAGCTAACTGGGTACGGAGGGCCTTGTGTTTGTGGTGCTGTACACTTTTAAAATCAAAGGCACAATCCTCGTATTTTTATATTTTCTCTTGCTGCAAAACATACATTCAATTTGGGATTATTATACCTTTCAACAGTCAGGTGAACTGATCCTGATCCGCCCTCTCTAATTCTGTGATGATTCTCACTGTGTTGTTGTGACTGCTGGGAACCTATTCATGTAATCCCACTATCCACATTATCAAACATTTCCACCCAGTGTTTTGTCCGGACTTACTGCAATTGAAGAAAAGAAAATACAAGTACAGGGCAGTGTCTCTGTCCATGAACCTATTTCTGCTAGCCCGCTAGAAATGATCATTTACCTTTAACAGGTTTATTTTTTTTTAGGGGGATGATACAGTACATTTCATACATTTAATTCACTGGAGATAAAAAAAGAGTACTGTTTCAATAAGCTTTTGGAACCTACAATCTAGAGTCAGGCAAATAATAAATATTTGCTGAGTTTTTATTAGGTAACAACAAACATTGAAAAGGATCAGTGAAGATAAAGCTCAACCATTTAACTCAGTACAATAGTTAGATATACATGATCCGGGCCGGGATAGGGTTTACCCTCTCATTAAATTGTTCCTCGTCTCTATTCCCGGAACAAACAGTCTCCAACGGCAAATGTTGTTTTCTTTGTGGGTGTGTTCTCTGACATTGAGCGTAATAGCAGCAGAAAGCCAAACACAGATGGAAGGTGGAGAAGCTGCCGACGCTGGTGCTGAGTGATGCTGGAGGATGACAGGCTTCCTCACTCTAATCTTTAATGTCCTTGATGGCAGGAGAAGTTTTGCTCTTTTTTCTACTCAGGTCCGGGATCATTTCAGCTGTCACGTTAAATGTGTCTGTTATCGGACAACTTAGCAGCCTAGACGTCCATTACCGGACGATGCTGCTGTCAGATGCTGCCTTTTGTCAAAGAATATTCAAAGGTTCCACTCCCAGGCACTGAGGGTTCCAGTCCGAGGTTGTAGACTTGATGTTTTTGTAAACAGACACTGTGAGTGGGTGTGGAAACTGCTGCAGTGATGAAATGTGGGAAACACAGGCGACTAATGACACCACCCCAGCAGGAGAATGGGCTTCATACAGACTTCAATTAAAAGAACCAAGGAGCCCTGGCATCCATTGAACCATTTGTTTATTAACAGCTGACGGCAAAACACACAATTCTCCCCTAGGATACATAATCATTTAATATAGTAATATTTTTTCTGATTTGATTCCCTTGAATCTCCACTCTGTAATAGCCATTCTGTTGGTTTCACTACTTCATATTTCTCACACCCTTTTTGATATTTTTGTCCTGAGAATGCTCTATTATGACAAAAGTGTCACATGCTTATTTTAGAAAAGATTCAACAGGATAAACATTAGCTTCATTTTACCAATTTTTACCCCAGTTTGTTTTGAGTTTTAGTTGGCTTGAGTTTACAATGGCTTTCTTCTTGCCACTCTTCCATAAAAGCCAGATTTGTGCAGTGCGCGGCTAATTGTCGTCCTATGGACAGACTCCCCCACCTGAGCTGTGGATCTCTGCAGCTCCTCCAGAGTTACCGTGGGTGTCTTGGCTATGTCTCTGATCAGTGCTCTCCTTGTTCTGCATGTAAGTTTTGGTGGACGGCCATGTCTTGGTAGGTTTGCAGTTGTGCCATACTCTTTCCATTTCTTGATGATGGATTGAACAGTGCTTCGTGAGATGTTCAAAGCTTGGGAAATCTTTTTATAACCTAACCCTGCTTTAAACTTCTCCACAACTTTATCCCTGACCTGTTTGGTGTGTTCCTTTGACTTCATGATGCTGTTCACTGACCAGTGTCCTCTTAGCAAACGTCTGAGGCTGTCACAGAACAGGTGTATTTATACTAAGGTTAGATTACACACAGGTGGACTCTATTTAATCAGTAGGTCAACAGCTGATCATTCAGCAATCATCAGGCAACCTCTGAAGGCAACTGGTTGCACTCAGAGAAAAGGGGGCTGAATACTTTTGCACGCCACATTTTTCAGTTTTTTATTTCTAAAAACAATTTAAAGTCATGTATAATTTTCCTTCTACTTCACAATTGTGTGTCGCTTTATGTTGATCTTTTATCTAAAATGATTAGGTGTTTGTTGGGTCAGATTTAATAACTTCAAATAATTTAACAATATTTCATCTGACATTGGCTGGTTGATGCCAGCTAACATTCAATGGAACTCTAAAAACAATTTGTTGTGCATCAATTACTTATAGCACTGCTTTTATTATTTTCTATTACTATTTTCCCAACTTTTAGCAATTCTTAGCTGTGATAAAAAAAAAAAACATTTACCACTCTTGAGGCTGAACTGAGCAGCATGAAAGTAGTAAACATTTTTTAGATGACAAAAAAAAGATTCTTATTGATAACTTCAACATATTTTCAGATAAGGTTCACTTGTTATATAAAACTAAACAGATTTGTCTTTATATGTTGCTTACCAGCCAAGCAACCATTTATCTGATCTGTTATTCTTCAACACTTTTTAATTTAGTATGTAAAAGAAAAACACTAACACAATCACTAACACAAGTGGGATTCTGTGACACAAACAACAGTTGTTTGTGTCACAGAATCCTGTCTGAATATTTTCTGCTCAGATTCTCAAAACAGATTATACTAATTTATATTTTAAAGATGAAATTTAAAAAAATACAAAACTGAAAATTCAGTTGAACAAAGTATGTGACCTCCAGGCCTGTGCCCCTGTGACAAGGTTGCAGTTGATGTTTTATTCTGATTTATTCAGCTTCTCTACACAGACTATTAGTTAGTTTGACTGTAAACAAATTATGACTTATTTGTTCATTTAAACAGGTGTACAGCTTTGTCAACACAAGCAGTGACCCAACAGAACCTAGAGAGGTGCAGGAGTTTTAAAAATAAACACAATAAAGGACACAGTGAAAGGTGATGGTAAGGTGTTACAAAGACAAAACGTTATCAGCTGAGGTAAATGTCATAGAACTATGATTTAAACCTGCTCACAGACAAAACAGGGTTTAAGCTAAAGGCTAAAGACACTGACAGTTTAACTATAAGGATAGCAACAGAATGAAGCAATTAAGACATTCAAATGTATCCATATATGTTCAGCTAATTTTATAAGATTTTTATTTTTAAGAAGGATATTTTGCTATCATGTAGCTATTTGTATTGCTTTTATATATGTTTGGCCTAGATATGTAACGGCTAACTGTAATCTATTGCTAGGCTAACCTAAGCCACATTTTGTTTTCTCATTTTAGACCATTTTGACTTTAACTTAAGGTTATGTTATTGTAGGGTAATTTTATTATCCTCTTGCTTTTTAGGCCAATCGTTAGTAGTTAGTTCTAGTTATCTTCAAGCTATATTTAATGTTTTCTAACTATTTTTCACAATCTATAGCTACATAATTATATGAATTATATTATAGAATTATATATTCTTTATTATTTCCTGTGGGTTGACCAAAGGTTTGCTTTTGTTAGCCCAATTCTCCGTAGCAGTATTTCTGTTGTGTTCTGTTTTAGCAGTCATTTTCACCTAAACAATTTCTGGGCTGGCTTTTACCTGGCGATATTAATACAGCCTATATCCAAATCTAATTATGTAATTAATAAAATACATTTTTAAAGGTGGAACATTACATCAGTTAAACAACGTGTCTCTATTTGATTAAATCTGAGTCGCGCAGGTGCGTAACAGACGCCCGTAAACACCCAAGTCCAATAACCGTTTTGGGGTATTTAATGACAGCGCTTGTTTAAGGAGGCAACATCTCAATGATGACATAAATGGCAGCAGTGTGACACATTTGTTGGCTCAGCAGGAGGTCCGCGGACTTTTTCCTGTGCCTAATGCTCTCCATAAACGCCTGAGTCCAACCTCTACTGACTCATTATCAGCACGCTCTCCTTCCTTTTTCATTGTAATCCCATGTTCAGGCTCCTGCCTCCTCTCCTCACCTCCTGATCCTCCTTAAATAAAAACCAAAGCGAGCAGCAGGTCACTAATATATCGAGAAGGCAACTGTGACAAATTCCTTTTGTCCCCGCTTTGCTGGTACTTTATTACCCAGACGAGCAGCATCGCCTGGAGATGACGATTCATCACGCACAGCCGGCAACCATCGACAACGCCTCTGGGCAAAGTCAGCAAGGGGCTTTCATATTGAGTGTGTGTGCGCACGTGTGCATGTGTGTGTGTGTTTGTATAAGGTATGAAGAGAGGCTACTCGTCCCGCCCATCCACCCCCACCCTCGCTCTCTCTCCTTATACCTTAATTGGCACTGGGAGCTTTTATTGCATTAGTAAAATTGCTGATTACAATCCTGCAGCAGCCTCGTCTCACGTTTGCATTAAAACCTATAAGTTCAGCTTTTATTGGCTTTTCCTTTTGGGGTTTTTTTTTTTTTTTTCAACTTCCTTTATTGTGGGCGCTTATTGTGGGCGCTCCCAGTAAGTTATAGTGATCTTTATTTAGAAATAATGATAATCTTAATCTCCTTCTATATTTGCAGCTATGCTTATTAGGTGAATGTTTAATGACCCTAAAGGGAAAACTGGTTCAGTGCAGCAGCAAAAGGTTTCCATTTAAAAGAAAAAGGGAAATTCTACTGTATACTTACACATACCTTTGAAGTAAAATGTTGTTTTGTATGCAGCAATTTAAAAAATACTATATCTGCTGCACTAATTTCTCTGAAAATATTATAAACATATTGCCAAAAACATGACCAAAATCATCCAATTAGTCCCAAAGGCTTCGTTACAACAGCAGCTGATGGCAGCCAATCAGTGATGAAGAGACTAAACTATGGAGAATAATGACAGCAGACACTTGTCTGGTGTCTCTTCAGTGACACAAAAGCTCAGGTTGTCAGTCTCAATAGAGCTGACTCTGATATCACCGTAGAAGATTATGGAGGTTTGCAGCTTTATCTGTTGCTGTTGGCAGAGAGCCTTCCATTCTGCACAGACTGAGTGTAGTGTGAATGTGAGCTGAGTGGCCTTTTGAAATGACACTGCTGAGACTTATTTTGAGCTGTTTTACTGTATTATACTGTTTTACTGTATTATACTGTAGTATACATAGAATGTATACTGTATTCTAGGTCCAGGTCCCCAAAGTGAATGTTACTGACTGTCCTGCACAACCATTCTGACCTAAATCCAATAAAAAAAAAAAGCCCTGTGTTTGTAAGCTGTATCCCAGCCATGTCCAAGCAGCCACCCCATCCCATCCCATCCCTGCTGCTGACATCACCAGCTGAGAGACGTGTCTCCCTGAAGAGGCTCTCAAACATTATTTCCCACCTTCCTGCTTGTACATCTTCCTGCTTTTGCATAAACGACCAATTACGTTGTCAGTGATCTGATGTGCTGCTGGATGGCTCCTCTCCTGCCTATTCATTTCACAGTAGCACAAATATAAACAGGCCTAATGGCAGCAGCAGCAGTGGCAGCATTATGCCACACTCTTCACTGTCCTCGTCCTCGAACCGTTATTGATATGGCCTCGAATTCACACAATTGATTTTTATGCTTCCCTCTAGCCACCTTGTGCAGTTGAGAGATATCTTTATTCGCACAGAAAGTGAAATAAGTGCGTAATAAAAACGGTGATATATTAAATTCGTTTTTCCTCGTGTCCTGCTTTTTTTATGAGCCATTTTTCATCTTTATTGAATTGAGACCCTGCCCATCTCTGCATCAAGGCTGCAGGTGCAGAAGGTTAAATAATTTGTGCAAATCAGCAAAGCAGCGTTTGTACAACTGGACACTGGATGGAACTATTTATTTGTTTAATTATCAATCAGTCACTCTATCTATCTATCTATCTATCTATCTATCTATCTATCTATCTATCTATCTATCTATCTATCTATCTATCTATCTATCTATCTATCTATCTATTCAACCATAGAAAGTTTAGTATGATGGTCGTTGGACAAAAGTATTGGAAAATGTAGCAAAAAGCCAATCATAAAGTAGTTAAGTGTTTGTCCAAGTAATACACAAGAATTCAGTAAAGTTGGCTAAATAAAAGTAATTATTGTAAAAATCAATATATTTAAAATTCCCTATAGCCAATAATGGCCGAACGTTGGCTCAAAATAAAGGGGAGGTAACCAAAACCTACGTAGTCAAAATGAATGGAAATTCCCTAAAAATAAAAAAATATATATATAAATGTATAATCTATTAATCTATTCTATTGCAAAATCCCATTTAATTCCACATTGCTGTTTCATTTCTTTATAATAAGTTTCCTTTGAATCAGAGGCTGTAAATCAGGCCTGTGTCTACTGCTCACATCCCATCAATATCACAAGATTTATTGCTTCAGTGTGTGTGAGGGTGCAACAGCTTATTGCTCCAGCTTGACATGTACTACCTCCCTCTCTCTCTCTCTCTCTCTCACACACACACACACACACACACACTCATGATTCATGTCCAGCTGATATATGGCACACACACGTTCATTCTTCCATCCTCCAGCCAAGGATCTGCATCTCATCCTCTCATGGTCCATTCATGGATGATGGGTGGAGAGTGTGGATTGAAAAACTCTGGGGACGCACACACACGGAAAAAAAAAAGAAAAAATCAGACAACACGGTTTCAGTGGTGCGTTTATGTGTTGTATCTGCTGTCAGGTTCTCTGGCAAATCATGTCCAACATCAGCAGGAGTCTTCTTATATGTGGCAGAGGACTCCCACAGCAAATCTCATCAAGCAGAAGGTTCTCCAGAGGCCTGCATGTGAAGAGCTTTCAACCGGACTGACTTTAAAACTGTCAGACAGCACAGACTGCCTCCCTGACAGACATTCAAATGAATAGATGAACTGGCTGCTCACCAAAAAGGGGGAATTACAATCATGGTAATGATAGTGAAAACACAGGGGTGTGCATAGACATTAAAGGGGATAGGTGCTCAACCACACAAGGCCAGGGAACGTCTCATTCACATAGTTAACAGGATAATGCACAAAAATGTTAATTATTACTGATATCAAAAAGAAATTGTAAAACTAGTTAAATACAGATACATTTCCACACAACAAAAAATGTGTCCAAATCAGTGTCTGTAGCTGTAGGCAGATAACAAAATTAGCTTAAAATGCATTTAAAAATAGAAAAAAGAAAAAAAAAAGTTGTGAGCCTTCTAAAAATTACAATGACATGTAATCATTTGCCCAGGACTTTATTTTTGTTCTCCAATGAATTTAGATGCTAAATAATACCTAAATCTAGTCGAGGCATAGCTAAAACTTAGCCAACATGAAAAGGTGCTGAATGTTAGCCAAGAAGCAAGCTTAATGTTAGTCTAAAAATAGCTAACATAACCATATAAAGTATTTCGATATTCTATAATAATAATAATAATAATAATAATAATAAATAAATAAGTGCGCTAGAAATCAACACGAACGACGCGCAGATCAAAGATGCTGTTTCTTTAAGACATCAGAGCAAAAACAACTGTCCTACCCGAGAGAAGAGAAGGAGGAGGAGGAGGAGGAGGA
Organism: Cynoglossus semilaevis; assembly: GCF_000523025.1. Lineage (NCBI taxonomy): Eukaryota > Metazoa > Chordata > Actinopteri > Pleuronectiformes > Cynoglossidae > Cynoglossus > Cynoglossus semilaevis. The sequence continues at coordinate 6,292,536 of NC_024321.1, forward strand.
AGTGGAGGAAGAGGAGGAGGAGTGGATGGAGGTTTGGCTGGATGACCGAATGGCAGCTTTTACGCAGAGGCTGGACTCACCTGCTGTAACGCGCAGCTCCAGAACAGATTCAGATCCGTCTCTGCGCCGCTCGCCTCCAACAACTGTTCACTTTGATATATCAGAGTTGCTCTTTTAAATTCTTTTGACTTTTTGATTTTCCTTTTTTTTTTCTTTTATTTGTTTTTGTCTGCGCGTTCATGGATCGCCTGTGGCAGTCAGAGTAAGAGCAAACAAAGCGCAGCGAGTCTCTCCTGAGAAAAGTAACTCCTCCAATCGGAAGGAGAAATCACGGATTTGTGTTTGAGAGTGGGGATCAACATCCTGCATCTCCTCAGCTGGTGTTCCGCTGGTGAGGGTCTTCTTTTTCTCAGTTTGGCTGCGCACGGAGATGGATACGCTCTTTCTTAGTTCTACGGACTGGCATTTAATTTAGGGAACAGCCGATGTGGACAGAAATAATGTCCAGGTTTTGGAGAGCAGCACTGGGTTGCACTGGCTCGTTGGTTTACTGGGAGTAGAAAAGGCCTAAAAACACAGAGAGCAGAATAGTAGTGCAGAATTCACAGAAACACAAGGTGTATATTTGAACCAGATGAGAAATTCACATCCCTGATCACAAGACGAGCACAAAAACCGACTAAAGCATGGAGCACACCGGGATCGAGGAGGTGAACCAGACGCACCAGCAGCAGCATGAACCCATCAGCTTCGGCATCGACCAGATCCTCAACAGCTCGGACCAGTCCAGCGGCTGTATGCTGCCGAACCGGACCGCAGACCCGGATTACGCACTGGCCCCCAATGTGTACGGCAGCAACGGCTACAACAGCGTCTACAACCCGGCCTGCTCCATGGCAGCGGCGGCGGCAGCGGCGGGTCTGGCAGGTTCCTACAACGTCAACATGAACATGAACGTCAGCATGAACATGAACATGAACGTAAACGTGAATGGAGGAGGCGCGGGTGGTGCTGGAGGAACAGGCGGAGGCGCGGGTGGAGTGATCCGGGTGCCGGCGCACAGACCCATGCCGCCGCCGCATCCGCCGCCCTCCGCAGCCGCTGCCGCTCCTCATCCGCCCCCGTCCGCGCATCCGGCGGGCATCGGAGCCGGCATCCCCTCTGTGCCCGGTATGGGGATGGGGAACGCGGCCAACTTCACCTTCCCATGGATGGAGAGCAGCCGGAGGTTTGCCAAAGACAGATTAACAGGTAAAGAACGATTGGAAAAAGTTTCATTTTCATTGCCCTGATATGTATTTATTTTTTCATTATTATTCTATAAATTTAAAATAGATGAAGTGCAACAAGCAACGCACACACGCACGGAGCAGCAGCGGGAATTATTATTATTATTATTATTATTATTATTATCGTCGTTGTTGTTTGTGATCTTCTGTGTCCATTTCAAATTTGGCCTTGAACTATACGAGCTTGGATCACACACAGCTCTGATGATTTCATCTTTATTTTTGAGCTGTAATAGTATATGAACACACACGCGTGCACACACACGCACGTGCACACACACACTCAGAGAGAGAGAAAGAGTCAGTTTTATTATGCTGGAAGGGCAGCCTGATAAACGAGAGCAGAAATTGACATGGACACGCAGATGAATCAGTATTGGACCATCACTCTCTATTTACTGCAGGATGACGGATCTCGACGTTCTCTTCATGAGAATGAATTTTTCTTCTTCCTTTTTGTCAATTCTGCGGAAATACATTTAAAAATAGAAACACAAAAAGTACATAAAAACACGTTAAAAATACAAAAAAGGTAGATGTATTATTATTATTTGTTATAATAATAATTATCAACAGAAAACACAATTTAAAAAACTAACCACAATACCATAATCTCAAAAGAAAGTGACCGCGTCTGTCATTGAGTATCATAAAAAGAAATGTATTTAACTGCTTGGAAAAAAAAAA
>NC_024321.1:6294936-6310038 GCF_000523025.1 Cynoglossus semilaevis
ATTATTATTATTATTATTATTATTATTATTATTATTATTATTATTATTATTATTATTATTATTATTATTATTATTATTATTATTATTATTATTATTATTATTATTATTATTATTATTATTATTATTATCGTCGTTGTTGTTTGTGATCTTCTGTGTCCATTTCAAATTTGGCCTTGAACTATACGAGCTTGGATCACACACAGCTCTGATGATTTCATCTTTATTTTTGAGCTGTAATAGTATATGAACACACACGCGTGCACACACACGCACGTGCACACACACACTCAGAGAGAGAGAAAGAGTCAGTTTTATTATGCTGGAAGGGCAGCCTGATAAACGAGAGCAGAAATTGACATGGACACGCAGATGAATCAGTATTGGACCATCACTCTCTATTTACTGCAGGATGACGGATCTCGACGTTCTCTTCATGAGAATGAATTTTTCTTCTTCCTTTTTGTCAATTCTGCGGAAATACATTTAAAAATAGAAACACAAAAAGTACATAAAAACACGTTAAAAATACAAAAAAGGTAGATGTATTATTATTATTTGTTATAATAATAATTATCAACAGAAAACACAATTTAAAAAACTAACCACAATACCATAATCTCAAAAGAAAGTGACCGCGTCTGTCATTGAGTATCATAAAAAGAAATGTATTTAACTGCTTGGAAAAAAAAAAATTAAAACGTAAAATAATATAAATAAATCTACTAACAAATCCTTCAAAACTCTAATACTAAAATATTCAAAAATATACTGAAATATTAAAACAAATAATATATGTATTTAAAATATATTAAAATATAAATAAATGTGGCTTTGAATCATTTGACCATAAATAAATTCACCCCATGCAGTACCATTGTTTCTGACTACAGCAGTATAGCAGTAGTAGCAGTGATAGTGGTCGTAGAGCAGAATGTAATAGTAGTAATAGTAGAGGTAACATTAAATGTGATTTATTATAGTGGATATTATTAAATCTAGACAGGAAAATGTGAGGTTTTAGTGACAAATATTGCAGCAACTACAAAACAGCAGATAACTGTTTATGGAACACACACGCCGAGCATGGTAATGTTTTTAGAAAATGCCCTTTTGTTTCCCCAAAGACGTGTAGCATTTCTCTTACATGTCTTTAAGGCCTCTACGTTTTAAACAAAATAAAAACAATTTAATCTGGCATATTAATTAATATTATAAAACCTGAGTAATTGGAATTATCCACACTATTGTCTGCTATCGTTTTTATTAGTGTATATTTTCAGAGGTCTATTGGTGCAGATTAATTAGGTCAATTATTATACAAATCACGATGGTGAGATACACTGTGGAATGTTGAAGGTATTGACAAAGCAGACATTTATCCATACCTTTTAAAAAATTATTTTTGTTAATTTTCACCTCGATTTGTCATTTCATGCACCAACAATTTCCACACAGGTTGTGTGAACCTTGTTTTTACGTAGTTTTGTTGAAATCCTCGATAAACCTAAAGTAAATTAATTAAAACCGAACGCTGTATTTGTTCAGTCGAATTCCTATAACTTGTCATGCAGAACGTTAAACATTTGGACTGAATGTTGACGTTAAATAACCCATAAAAAAACCTCATTGAGTTTTTATTTGCTGAAACACAATGTTAAAAGAATGGAAAAACTAACGTTGGCGTAATGGTAAAATTACAGGTGGCCGAAAGGGACAAAAATGGCTGACAATGACAAACGATGGTGGAAATTATCCATTAAAAACAATACATTTTTTAACAGGAAATTACAAAAGTAGCATAAAATAACAAAAATAGTAATTGTAAAGTGACAGCAGATTTCTTTTAATGGTACGGTCTTAAGATTATTTATTAAATTGGATGGTTAAAACCATTGACAGAAAAAACCGACAATAAAAATAAAAAGTTCAGTGAAAATAGTAAGAACAAAAAAAATTGTAGTGAAATTATATTAAAAATAATACGCAGTGAAATTGATTTGTGAACATTTTTGCCACCATATTGGCCCAAGCAAATACAAACACAAGCATATTTTACATCTAAATATATCTGATTGGTGGCAACATATAATTGGCATTTATTCTACTGTCCATTATTATTCTCTGCATCATTACATGAGTCACTTTAAAGAGATGTTTTGACAAATATTTATCTCCAGTTTCACAGTTAATTCTACACTTAACAATAACATTTTGACCCCCGTATTCTCCCCTCCAAAAAAAAAAAAAAATCTCCCGTGAACCCTCTGCAGTCCGCGACCCGGTGTTTCGGTACGACTGCATATGATTCCTTGGCCATGATGTTATATTTTAATTATTTATTTTACTGTATGGGAGGAGGAGGCTGCTCTTTGTTTTGTTGGTGTGTGAGTGTTTTTTTTCTCATGACCTCATCATTTTGAAGATGAAAACGTAGACCATCACCACATCCCCCTCCTCCTCCTCCTCCTCCTCCTCCGCCTCCTCCTCCTCCTGTCCATTCTCCTGCTCAACCACCACTACCATCACCTCTCCTGCACCTCTCCACGCATTAAATATTCACCATTCCGTTCCTTTCTGCCGATTAATTATTAAATACTGGGGGACGATATGTCAAGTGCAAAAAGATACAGTGTAAATAGGCTTATCAATTTTACTCATAGTCACCGAGGGCCCGTCGTTTAATTTCTCTGCAGCTTCGTGTCGCTGTAATTATTTCGCAGCTTAGATCTTTTTTCCACTGTATTGATCAGAGCGAGATGCAGCAGCAGCAGCAGCTTTACCAGCATCACACACACTTCTCCACATACACACACAAACAAACACACACACACTCCTAAGAATCAGCCTATGTTTTCTATCAAAGGCCGTAAATCAAATGCACTCCCCTCTCCTCTTCTCTCCTCTCCTCTCCTCCCCTCTCCTCTCCTCTTCTCCCCTCCTCGCATTTTTTCTGATGGGAATCACTTTAAATGTTTTTCGCTCCTTCTGCCTCTTGTTTTTCTCTTGGCTTTCCAAGTTGAAACCCAAGCAGAAAACTACCCCCGACAACACGCTGCCAAGGAATAATCCCTGCTCTAACAACCAGAGGTGTTCTCTCTCTGTGTTTTCTTTCTTCCTTTTCTTTTTCTTTGCCTGGCTGTAAATGAAACTCGATAGAACTCGATTTTTCCACTCATTTTTCACCCTCACACGCGTCCTGGGAGACCGAACTGCTGCTATAAATCATAGGGAGTTTATATTGGAGCGAAGCGATTGTTTTAATTAAGATCTGGGTTTTAAAGGTTGAACTCAATCCAATTTAAATTGAAATAACCTCGACAGCCTATAACTAATAATGTCGATTATCAACACCTCTGTGCGTCTGTTTCACTTACTTATTAATTTACTAAATAATTTCAATCGATTCACAGATTGTCCGTTGTATTTATTTTGACGTCCCCTTGGATACTATTAATTTTATAATTATAATAATAATAATTATTAGTAGTATTATTAGCATATTTAGTATTATTAGTATTATACATGCTGGTGACGAAGTTCTGTATTGGAAAATCAAAAACTGACAAATGCTACAGGCTTAAAGCTTATCGTCGTCATCATTGCTATCAATGCTAGGTGCTGTTGTTTTTACTATTCATAATTGTTATGATTATTAAATTAAATTATTTCCATTGTCAGTATTAAGTTATATTATTTCAATATAATACACGGTCACTGCCATTTTAGGACTTCTTTTTCAATCTAACTACGGTGTTACTTCAATTCTTTTTATTTTTTAAATGTGTATTTATTTAAAAAATACCTTATATTATTCAATTGTTTGTGCTATTTTCTGAAAAGGAGAATTGCTATATAAATATATCCCACAAATCTCGACTCTGTTTAGTTATTTGTTCTAAACTGGGAAAAAAAGGTAACATATATTTTAACTGCCTTAAATTGTTCGGATACGGACAAAAGAAATATGAATAGATTTGCACCTTTTGACTTAAAACGCATCCTGGTCGCATGCTTTTAGTTTAATAATAATAATAATAATAATAATAATAATAATAATAATAATAATAAAGTGATATTTTACTAATGCCAGTCTTTATGCACCTCGCAGCAGCAATAAAAACATAATTAAACCTCATTTTCTTTCATTTATTTTTTTTTCTTTCTACTTCAATAAACATACGTGCCCGCGCGTGCGCGTAACTTAAACGGCATCATGGCGGCCGAATGTGATTGTTTGCTTTGTTATTATTAATATTAATAATATTTCTGTCGTGTGCTGATTCTGGCCCTGACACGAGGCTCCGTCGCCGCCTCTATGTGTCCCGTACAGTGTAATAAATAGCAATATATGTTCATGTTATATTTCAATATCCCCTTTAGAATCCTTCACGGCTGTATTTATTAGATTGCTGCAAAGGTAATATCCGCAGAGGGGAAGGCGGCCGCTGTCACTGAGAAGTGTTATTAAGTATAAGTGGTTTTATTATGGCAAACATATTCTCCACGGCAGCTTTTATTTATTTTTTATGCTAAATTGTATCGTAGAGTCTGCAGATTCAACACTATGGTGCCTTTTTTATTTGGAGTTTTACATTTTCTGCTAAAGAAAAAAAAAAGTCAGACCATTTTCTTGCAGGGTTTTTGTCTTTTTTTATGAGACTCAGTTTTCTCTCTCTCTTGTTATTGGTAGGGTTTTCCACACGCCATCCATTAGCTCTTAACTGTTTTCTAGGCTGTTCTGGAATACTGATAATCATTAGGGAAAATGGCATTTGAATGTAACTTCAGTCTTTTCTAATGGATTTGAAGTCTTGGCTTAAGTTAAACGTAGAAGACACAAGATCTGGAATAATGCAAGAAAAATGTCTCATGGATTTTATCATCATCACATCATTGGCGTTCTTTTCACTTTTCCATTTGGACACACTTTTGATCTTATTTTTTTTTTCCTGAGGAAAAAAAAGATATAACTCTGAAGGTAAATCAAATACAATCAATATTCTTGACTTTTTTGCCAGAATTTAGATATTATTCTCAAAATGAAAACTGGAAAATGTCTATTTCCCTCTGTTTTTTAATGGCCATTCCTGTGATCAAGGACATTATCACACGGTTTTGTCAAAATTAGTTCTCTTTGAATGAAATATAGTTAAAATCACATTTTCCTTTTTTTTACAGTCAGAGTTCTAAGAAATGAATTACAAGACTAACTAATTAGAACACTAATCCCCTCACAGTTAATTCTCTACTGAACTCAATATTATAAACATAATTGTGATCCAGCCCTGTTGATTATTATTATAGAACAAAGCACAGATCTGAATTACAAAATGCTGGTATAGTTTAACTATAAAAGTGTTTTAGTGATAATAGTGAGTAATAGTGTTTGTCCTGAGGTATCAATTAGTCTTTCTTAAAGTCTGAATCAATAGGACTCCATTACATGTGCACAAATCTGTACAAATGTAATAATTTAAGGGGGAAAATCCTCACCTAAATCTCACACATACTGAGATTTAAGTCACGACAACAGTTTATCTTGTCCGTGACTCTGTTCTGCAGACTTCTGCGTCTTTAATGAAATCCTTTGGTTTATTGTTTCATTAAACGCGATACTTGATCAGGACATGGAGTGTTTTAATTTGGACAGTGGTTTTGTTCTATAATTATGGACAGCACCTGAGTTCACAGTCCCAGTGATAATAGCAGTAAATAAACCTGAAGGGGTATCTGATTCCTGAACAGTCTCATGCTTAATGTCAAAACACTGAACCTGGCTGTAGCAGTATCTGTGAACCGGCGTCTGTATTGATCAGTGTTTTTGCACATGGTGAGGTCAAGCATCGCTGCAGCTGGCTGCTGCTTGCTGTTGCATTGTGTGTTTTGTGGCCTCTGAATGTGTTTTCATGTATGTGCCTGATCCATTAGCTGGCCTGCAGATGGCCTGAAATAGTCATGCAGTATTGACACAGACCTGCTACTGCTGGAAGAAATTCAGGTCTGCACCTAAATGCTGTAGTGCACCATGATAACATGTTGGTGTCTAAATCATTTTCAACATCTAAGGGTCATGACCTCTTACTTATATTTGAATCTATAACAATGTTATACAGATTTATAGCATTTAAAAACATTCACTTAGTGCATAATGCATGCTTTTGTTTTCCAAGTACACCCACGAGAGAACCCACATTTTGCACAGATTTAATGAACTATCCAAGCTTCTCCAAATGTCACATAATGAGAGAGAAGCAGTAAGGGATCCATTAGTTTTATAAGAATAAAAAAAATTCTACTCTGAGGGGTTCTTGAAAACAATGCTAGTTAGACATTAGGCCACAAATAATATTTTTTAAAAAAGTAAAATAAATTGTAAAGAAATTTGTCTCAAAATAACCTACAATTGATGGTGCTAGAAGTTCAAGTATTTGCGTTAATAAAGTAAAAAGACACAAATTTAGCCAAATCAGACAGATTCATAGCCCACAAATAGCTAGAATCTAACCACAATTGTAAATATCCAACTAATAAACCTAATATAAGGCACAAAAATGCCAGTAACAAACACAATATTATATCAAATGATAGTAAAACTTAGTGTAAATAAAATATATTCAAGTAAAACTTAATTTAGAAAAATATAGCACATTTTTAAACAAAAACAGCTAAAGAGGGAATTAAATATAAAAATAGATGTGGCACTAAAAAGCCACATTTTTGCTAAATTGTAATGCCAAAGACTAAAAGTATGTGTTTTTTTTTTAATAATTGCTAATCAGAGAATATCACATGTCTAATAGTGCCCACATTAGCTCCACGTCTCATGTTTTATCCAAATTGTCACCATCAGGTAAATATTTCGGTCGCTCAAAGTAAATTCTGAGAGCAGCAGCAGCAGGAACATGTGGCCCACGGGGAGACACCTATGCAGATGTTTTCATATTCATTTGGCTCCTGGTGAGCTTTTCTGACAAAACAAGAACAGATCAACACCCTGTACGACAGCAGGCACAACAGCAAGCTGGGGAAGAATGACACAAAGATACAGAGAGGGAGAAGCAAAAAGAGAGAAACAGAGTGAGAGAGGGAGAGAAAAAGAAGGGGGGGGGGGGTAGAAAGACTGTCGTTGATTTTCCATTCTGCTTCAAAATGAGAATGTGGCCTGGGAGTGGATCTATGGCCAGAAACGATCTCATTACATTTATCGATCTTCTGTTTACCCATGGCTGACAAAATAGACAGAATTCATAGATATTTTATGATGCAGAAGGTAAGTTGTTATTAATACCCCAATATGGGGATATGTGAAAGTGAGCCACCAGGCACAGATGGAGGAGCAAAGACAGGACTGGGACTCATGTGAGATTTATATTTTTGTAAAGGCACCATCACATCAAAAGCAGACCATATCGTAAAAACATGTCGTCTGCATATAATGTTTTAGAGAGGTAAAATGTTCCTGTATTTTTGTTTTTACTTTCATAATGTAAAATTGGTTTAGATATTTTCAAAATTTGTAAACAACCCCCCCTCTCCTGGGGGGTGGTACACACTTGCCACATAATAAACTCTATTATTAAATGCAAACATATATACGGTATAACATTTTCTTTCAGTGACCTACATCTACTATTCAGGTACCAAGGATGTGGCCCACACCTCAGTTGACTTGAACCAAAGATGTGTCTTTTTTTCCCACCCCATGTTGGGACAAACCAACTGGCCACATAGACATGCTGACTGTATTCTAACCATTTTTGTTTTGTCCCTTGCCAAATGAAAATATCTAATGCTTGCAGCAGATCCACTCATAAATGCTAACTTAAGCGAAACTAGCAGTAAATATCATTAAAGTAGCCTGTGTTCATTATTCAGAGCTCCTTCATGTGATTATCTGCTGTGAGTCGGAGCCTGTCCGGCGGCGGCGGCAGCAGCTGCTACTGCTGCTGTAACTGCTGCTGCTGCTCCAGATGAGGGACCTTACTGTGTCTCCCTTTTCTTTAGGGGAGCAGGTAGAGGAGAGCCGAGCCGGAGAGGCCACGGGGGCGCTTGGGGCCGCCGGGTCCCTCTGTCCTCTCCCCAAGGGAGACATCGGCAGGGTCCCCGTCTGGAGCACTGTGGAGACATTAGCCAAATGCTATTACCCTGAGCTCGCTCACCTGCGAGACAGCACTGGCCTTCTAGCAGACTATGCTTTCCCAAAGGGGGCTTGTCCAGGTGAGTCACCTCCCACCCCTCCCCCACTCTCCTCACAATGTGTTACACGATTGTCAAAATACTAATATATTTTGCATTAAAATGATTATTCCGTAGTATTTCTGTAACACATGCAACACATTCCAGCCTTTTTAAATATTTCACCATGGCTTATCCTTTCTTTTGGGAATCACACCATTATTTATGCTGTTTGAGCTTTTAAGCTCTAACTAGGGGATTTTGGTTGGACTTCCATTTATATCTCTCTATGTTGGCAGCTGTTTTTAGACTCTAATAATAATTTTCCAGAGTGAAAACAAAATGGGCAATTGTTTGATTCCACCAAGAGGGAAATTAAATGTTTAGTTTAGAAGATAAAAATAGTTGCTTACACCAGTGAACATCAAGGTTACCTAGGCCTTTAGGCCAGAGGACCTGACTCTGAACTAGTTCTGAAATAGTTATCATCTAGTTTCATCAAACCAAAGTCTAATGCGCCCTCTTCTTCTGTCTTTCCAGCTGCTCTCTCACCCTTCTCTGTGACACGTCGTATCGGCCATCCATACCAGAACCGGACGCCGCCCAAGAGGAAAAAGCCTCGCACCTCATTCAGCCGAGTTCAGATCTGTGAGCTGGAGAAACGTTTCCACAGGCAGAAGTATCTGGCATCGGCTGAACGTGCAACTCTGGCCAAGGCCCTGAAGATGACAGACGCGCAAGTCAAGACCTGGTTCCAAAACAGACGGACAAAATGGCGGTAAGACGTCAGCAAGTTCACACTCGAGCCATTTGGAATAATTTCTCATCATGCAAGACTTAGATAAAGAGGTGTTTCAAAGTTGTTCGACTTTATTAGTCACCAGTTTCAACAGCAGTGATTATGTTGTAATTGTAACTGAAGTTTAGCCAGATATTGTGAAACATTTCCAAAAATAACACCTAAAGCATACCGGCATGAAGTTAAAAAAAACAAATACAGGAAATATCCCAAAAATAGCTCAAAAATTGGTTAAAAAGAAATAGAAAATGTGCATGAAAATGAGGTCATTTAGACCTTCAGAGTTAAAAGTGTCAATAGTTACCTATTCTTTTTAGTTAAAATGTAAGTTGTTTAGTGGCTGGTGGTGGCCTCTGACCAATCAGAATGTCATTTAACTCCAGTTGTCATTTATTGAGTATAACACTTGACCTCTAGTGGCCATAGAATGATGTCACTGCCATGTTGCTGATTCCAAAATTGAATAAATGGGAAAGACTATGGGAAGAAGTGCTCATATTTCTTTTTTTGTAAAAACCCTGGTAAAGGAAGCTTCTGCAAAAATCATCACTGACTGAAAGTTAAAATGCTGCTGTTCTGTGGCGTGAGACAAAAGTACGACAACATCCAACCATAGCCTCAAGCTGTTGTACAAGACAACGCAACACATATTTTTGCTTAGCTTAGCTGCTGCTGAAGGCCAGTTCACTTGACCAAGCACAATCACTCCTGAAAGGCCTTTTAGAAAAGTGCTGTCCAAAGCAATACTCAAACACTCACAGGAGGAATTGACCGCCAGGCTTGTGTAGACAGAAAACACTCACACACACACACACACACACACACACACTGTTTAACTCTATTCAAACTGTTGTTTATAGCCATTTGGAAGTAAATGAGTAGGAAATCAAATTACAATGCCCTGCCCTTCATTAAAGGGCCAGGACGCATGTTTCAGAGGCACATTTACAAAACAGCTGAATTACCTAAAGGGCTCTTAATGCTTAACTGATCCTAAAGCATTTCATAATTAGTTTTGAAATTAATGCACACAGAAACCACTTTAAACTGAACTGTGTTTCAGGAGTTAGTTTATTGGACAGTTTGTTCCAAACAAACATGTCGTTTTGAATGTGGCTCTGATGCGCTCCGCTTGAAAGGCAAAATAAGTCAGATTGGAACTTGGAAAAAAAAAGTTTCATTAATGCATAACCGTGGGAAGAATTAGTTCAAAATGAAGCAAATCTGAGGCCGAACACTACGTTGTGACTAACTGGGGATTTGACTTGATTTCCCCGCCGTTTTTCTTTGGAGATTTATGGCGTTTCCCGTGGCGTGCATGCGATGGGGCGAGGGATGAGGGATGCGTTCGCGTGACGGCTACGCTAGTAACAAGAGGATGATCGAATCAACAGGCAGCAAAGCAGATTATGATAATGCTGTTAACAGTAATGTGTGGCTAATGGATGGAGGTTGGTGTGCATGAAAGAGTGGTTTTACTGCTGCTGTTTTTGCCTCTGATTCTTATTTTGTGCATTGGTTTTGATGGCCGTGTTTTTTATGATGTTGTTTTCATCAGCACTTATCTCTCGGATGTGTCCCGTTCTGGGATGATATCACTGACTCAGCACAGTACTGCTGAAGTTACTGTGTTGCGTGTCTAAACATCATTATGAAAGGGATTAGAGGCCAGAAAAAATATTCACAAATCAACGGTGCATTTCATTATGGAAATACTGTTATTATTTTAATATCAGTGATCTGTCACCTCCAGGCCATGTCAGCAGGTGTGTCCAAAATCTGGCTTGGGGCCAATTTTGGCACAGAGATTTAACATGCAACTTACTAATTTCTTGTTGTCTATTATAAAAATATATATTTTTATATTCTCTAAAATATATTCCAACCATATTTGGGATAAATTTGGATCAAAATTTTCTGGATCAAATTGTCATATAGAATCTTATTGAATTTTAGTAAATTTAATCAAATTGTCATATAGAATCTTATTGATCTTTAGCTATTTTCCTCACTATTAAAATGTGGTCTTACTTTTAGTCATTCCATTTTTGATATACTAATTTTAAACTTTTTCTAGTCTATCTAACAAACCCCTATTTGTTATTGTGGGTTAAAAAAATACTGAAAATACTAAAGTCAAGTGTGGCAATTCAAAGACTTTACTTTTATGATTTTCTTAATTTAATTTTTTAATTTAAACTATTTTGACTCCTACATTTAACTAGAACTCCACATTATTATTTTAATAGCCATTTCTATCCTAATGACCTTTAACAAAAAAAAAAAAAAAAAGACCCTTAAAACTACGGTTGGGCTGCAGCCCAAAGAATAAAAAGTTTTTGTCCCATGGCAAGAATAAAAGAATAAAAAGTTTTTGTCCCATGGCTGGACTATTCAGGGACTTGTCTAAATCCATAGATTGCTGACTCGTCCACACTGGTTTCCTTCACAAACATCTCCATTCCTCCATTGTGTTTCAGGAAAAAACACATTTGTGTGAATGATATTAGCAGCCGCTGACACAATGATCAGACGGTGTGTCACTCTTAGCGTGTGCTGAGAAGATGTGGGAAGAAATGAAGAAGAAAACAGATGTAACTTTTCCCCTTAAGGAAGGAAGAGTGCGGTACCTCCTCCTTCCTTCACCTCCTCCTCCTTATGTCACGCTTTTCAGACCAGCACCTGTCACTCATACTGTTCAGCTGTCATGTAGCCTGAAGCTGACATTGAATTAACAAGAGAGTAAACCCTGGTGATTTGCAAATAAACTGCCTCATTTCTTTTCTTTAATGCTATGGGAATTGACTTTCATCAGTTTAAATCTTTTATTTTGATAACCTTACCTTTGTTTTGAAGGCATTTTCTTTCTGGTTGGTGGCCAACAGCTTCTATGATGTCATTAGTGTATTCAGTGATTCATTCATTCATGATAAACACGTTGTCCGGGAATGGGTTGGAGAGGAGGTGCAGCCAAGTCCTGCTGACTGCAGGCTAAAGTTGGAGAGCAACCAGGAGTGGTCCATTACCGTGGCCAGTCCAGCAGCCATTCACATGTACTGTCGCTCCGTCAGTTTTGACATGTGACAGGAAACTAGAGAACGTGCAAACATACACAAAAGGTCATCTTTGGGCAGTCTGAACCAGTTTCCCCTGGTTGCTATAAAGCAACATTACTAACCACTGCACAACTGAACTTTTTTAAATGTTTCTACCTTTGGATGCATGTTTTTACCATCATTATTAGCAAATTGTATCTTACATTATTTTATGTCAGTCTTTGGCAAAAAGGTGAAATTAAGAAAGTTTAGAGCAGGAATATACCAAATACACATGTCAATGTTCCAAATATAAAAACTAAATTTTAGCCTAAAACGGCATAAAGCATAACCAAGTAACTGACAGGAAGACAAAAGTACTTTAAAAAATACAAAATCTGAAAAACATTAAAATTAACCACAAATTTTAATGAATTAAAATGTGATTTTTGTCCACTACTTATATATATATATATATATATATATATATATATATATGTGTATGTGTGTGTGTGTGTGTGTGTATTTGAAAGACAAGTTGCAAAAGGGTTATAAAAGTGTACAGTACTGCACATATTAGAAGTGATGATATGTTCCCTGTAACACCTTACCTGACTGAATGGAGCTGGGTTGGCGGCTGAAGACATCTAAAGGAGGAGCCGATGTCTACGTGTAGTTCTTTCTTTTCTCATGGATGAAATGTTGATATGAACTCTCTGTTCAATAACAACAGGTTTAGTGTTTGTTGACTCCCATGGTTTTAATCTGCAGGTCTTAACATGACTCCAGAGTCGTTCTCACTGAGAATGTGAAACAAAAAACAGAAAACATTAAACATTGGATTTCTGGATTGACACCATAGAGGTCCTTAATACTTCTCTTCTTCATTTTCTTCTGTCCCTCCGTCCACCCAGGAGACAGACTGCAGAGGAGCGGGAGGCGGAGCGGCAGCAGGCCAACCGGCTGATGCTACAGCTTCGGCAGGAAGCCTTCCAGAAGACGCTGAGCCAGCCCATGCAGCCGGACCCTCTCTGCCTGCACAACTCCTCCCTGTACGCCCTGCAGAACCTGCAGCCCTGGGCAGAAGACAATAAGGTGACCTCCGTCACCTCCGTGGCATCTGTAGTGTGAGCGTCTCTGCGTGTGTGTGTTTGTGTGTGTAACAGAGAGAGAAAAATAAGTGTACACAACTGTATAATGAATGGACACAAATGCAGCAGAAACAATGTTGCATTCTTAAATAGCTACAGAGAAATTGAATGAACATTGTCGCTCCTTCACCCATTGATCGTTACCAGCAGCACGTTGGTGAGGGAGCATGTGTCCATTACTGCAGGGGCCCAACAAAAACACTGTCCAGCGCAGAGGACAAAATTAAACAACTGTTGTCATGAATTTCTGAAGTATTGTTGAGTCAATTTCCTGCCTTACACCAAGTTTCCGCTTTCCCTTCAGCTGACGGTCTAAAAGAGAGGAGGGCACTGTAAGCCTCAGTGCCAGGACACAAATGGACACCTCTGTACATGCCCCAACTATCAAGACTGACCCCCACCCACCCACCTAACCCCACTCTTTGCCTCCGGATCCCTCACAAGGCTGCAGGGAATTGTCTGCCGTGAATGGCAAAATAGAAAAGGAGAAAAAAACAAAAACAAACTTCAGTTTTTTCCCCTTTGACTTTGTACAATATAGTAAAAATGCATGTTTCAAGCCTTTTCTGTGTGCACATGGAAGTACATTTGAAGTCAGCAGTCGTCAAGGTCGAGCTCCTCTTCCTCGACTTCCAACTCCTCACTGACCGCGGTGTGGAAGTGGTCACGGACTCACAGACTGACTGACCTGAGATTCCTTATTATGTTCACTTTAAAGGTGTTTTATATTAAATGATATTGTGACTTTTTGGAAAAAGACCACAAAGCTCTTTGTTTTCCTTGCCTCACTCCCTCCCTCTCTCTCTCTCGTTCTCTCTATTTGTCTCCGTCTCGTCGGATTTCCTCCACACACTGCTGTATTTGTTGTTTGTCACCATTATGAAAACAATGCAATAATACTTTATGATTTTTAGGGAGGTAGTTAGCCCTGTGGGATCTTAGCTCTGATTACACATGAAGGTTTCAAACCACCCAAAGGTAAGATACCAAAGTGTATGAGAAGGACAGTGCAATACTTTTTTTGTACATAAAAAACTGATGACTACAGCTCCCATGTGTGCATCTGAAGCGGGGTGTTGCCGAAAACCAGCAATTGTGCTCAGCAAAAGCCCTCGCTGGATAAATAAAAGTTTGAAAATGGAAGCCAGCTCAAATTAGGATGAGTGAAGTGAAGAAAGAACAGGGCGTGCTGATGCCAAATGAAATGTAGAGAAGTCTATTATTTTCATTTTTATTTCAGTGATCTCAGTACAGATAGTACGGAGCTTATGAAATGTGAGTAAATGAAACAGAAAAACTTATGTGACTTTTCCAAAACAAGACTTTTAACTTGTGCCTTTAACCACACTGTAAAACTTTAACACTACATTTCAACCTGACACTGTTACTGTGGCTCACTGGCCAAGCTTTGACCAAAGCGAGTACAAACAGAATGTTATAGTGTTGGAGCAGTCTTTCCATCTGACTTACCATAAAACTTGTGGTTGTTGTGAATTCCTCAGGTTCATACAAGTGGATTTCAGACGTTGTCTTCACTTCCTGGCAAAACTGAGTGTTGTTATAGTTATAGCTATCATTTGGTGTTATCAATCCATTATTATCAGGTTTTTCCCAATATAAACAATGACATAAAATTGTTATTGATTAAGGAATTAGAAGTAAAACACACAAAATACTACAGTAATGTGCGGAGCAGTAAGGTTGTCAGATTATTTCTTGATTTGAGTTGAGTTGAGTTGCTAACAGCTACTGCCTCAACAGTGGATATCAGAGCGGCTTCTGTGAATGAAATGGAGCCCAGGTGTGAAAGCAGACACAGGTGAGACTAATGTGCTAATCACACAAATAGAAACATCACACAAGCACTCCACCGTTATTGGGTCAAAACTATGTACAGTTTAGGTATCCATCCATCCATCCATCCATCCATCCATCCATCCAT
>NC_024321.1:6310343-6346783 GCF_000523025.1 Cynoglossus semilaevis
AACTTGTCCAGGAGGTGAACCCTGGGGTTCCAAACCAATGACAGAGACATTGCCTCTGGGCCAAATCACCACTCAGTTTAGGCATGTGAAAGCTAACTTACAGCTATGCATATTTTATATATATTATTATTTTTAAAAATATATATATTTTGGCCATGTTTAGCTTTTCTAAGCTAACATTTTGACTTACTTAAATGTGGGCCATAGAAGCCAAGCTGGACTTCTATGGCTGCATTTTTACACTGACTGTTCGCTAAACACCAGTCTCATCAGCTGATGCTCACAGAAACACCTACTATTTACATACTGGTCAACCGACAACGCGGTTGCAAATAAAGGCCCCAGGAGCCAAGTCAGAAGCTTGGACAAGTAAATGTTGTCTACAGCCATTTTCCTAAAATCACAATTTTCCAACACATCAGCAGAATAGAAACAGTAGTTATAGAATGCACCTTCCTAATACCAATTCTGCGCTCTACATAAACTTGATAAAATGTCGTGCAATCCTTAAAAACTTTAAATAATTCATGACATCCCCGCCATATATTGGTACCCTAACAAAAATATTATTGTTTTTTTTGCTTACGGCCACCTAGACACCAGACAGTGATAAACACGTTATCTTTTCCTCTGCCCTATCATCTAAATGCTTATCATCAGCCAAGTCATAACAAAAAGGAGCCATCTGAAAGAGCAGTAAACACATCATTTATTTTCTTTGTTTGTAAATGAGCCTTCAATCAACATCGAAATCACAGGAAGTGACCTTGGCGTAAAACCACACCCTTCAAATTCACTGCATTGGTATGAAGTATGATGAACATCACGCTGCTCCTTGTCTGGCCTTTCTGTGTTTTTTTTTTTTTTTTACAAAGTGCTGGGCTAAGATTTCTGCCCTTTGTTTATGCATCACTGACATCTGGCTGCTTGATCCTAGAGCGAGTTGATGATCTGGATGGAAACAGCTGTCTGCGACTGCATCCAACCTCAACAACCCTGGGCTTTGGCTGAAACACCGCAGCAGCAGCAGTGGAAGTTAGCTGGCATTTTCAGGGCGCTGTGCCTGGTTGGGATCCTGTCAGTATCAGGCAGTTCTCCAGGTGACGCCTGCTCAACCCCCATTTCCTCCCCTCTTCGCCACTTCTTTCATCTCTCTGTCTCTCTGCCTTGAAGACGTGACTTGGCCCATTTTGCAAACATTCCTGCCTTTTTCTGTTTTCAAAACCATGCATTGTGTTTGACTACAGGTGCTTAAAGATTTTTTTTCTTCTCAACTGCTGTCATGGCTCTGTAGTTTTTTTTTTTCTCACTCCCACTCTGTCGCCACCGCAGAGCGCTGTTCTTATCCAATAAAATGTCACCACACAAGATGAGCAAGTGCCAGAACCTGGATGTATATCAGACTTCCTATCAAGTTAATGAGGGCAACAACAAAAAGTATTCAGTCTGTGTTGTGCTCTCTGTCATGCAACGTTTGCTTCCATCACTTTTTCCATTCTTGAGAAACACACTAAGTATTTAAGTCTGTGAAGCAGCCGTTGAAACCTCCGTAATCCAGTTAAATTCCTAAACACACACACTGACTGATAACATCTTCTCGGCTCCACTTGTAGCTCGTAGCTTCACGTCGATTGACGTCTAAATTATGTGATACAGTTTATAATGTTGGTCATCAGGCAGCCGTAGCACACACACCCTCCATATTCAGTCGGACATGTTCTATTTCATAACTGTTGATCTGGTACATGGTCAATATTCAAAGGTGCTTCAGTAATTACAACTACAAGGTAAAAATAAAACCAAAAATTGAAACGTATTACCGACATAACCAAAGGTAGCTAGCTACTGCTAGTAAGGTTTAAAAAAATGTCACAAAAGCAGAAAGTTGGCAAACAATAGCTTTACAATAGTTAAAACCTTTTTTTTAAAACAACAAAATATCACAGATAATTTTGTCATAAATATCAACATAACAGAATATATAAAAGTTAGATAAATAGTGATTACCACATATAAATATAACAATGACTAAGAAACACATTCCACAAGAGCAAAAACAAATCTTACTCCTAAAAAAATGAAACATATTTACACTAGATGTTAAAAAAAACCCACTCAAACAGATGCATCAATTAAGATAACAATTGTCAAAAAATTAGTAAATGACCCATCTGCTATTGATCAATTATTCCCCACAGCTGTAAAGTCCACCTGACAACATGTTAGGTTATTTTAATTACTTTCATTTATCAAAGGGCAGATAGTAGCCCAATGACATGACTACTGCCTGTCGTGATAATCACAGAAACATAGGTCTGTTCAAGAGCAGCTGCTCTAGTTGTCAGACGTTTGGAGGAAAGGAGCCAAAACTCTGACTGTGCCAAACTTCACTGATGAGGCCCTGACATGAGAGGATGTGTTGACAAAAGACCTTCATACTTCTGGGCTTAAACATCCTCTCACAGACAGTTTGTTTGATTCAGCTGATTAATAACCGCTGCCTTCTAGAAAGTTCTGGACAGAATTTGGAATTTTTGTAATTGAAAAAAAAAACTAACTTCATCACTACGTCAAATACAGTAAGTGGAACGGAGTGTCTCAGATATTTTAATTCAGTCGTTTTCAAGAAAACGGATTGCATTAAAAAATAAAAATAAAACTAAATAAAATGTTTTGTTGACTTTAAACTTAAAGCTTTTTTTTATTGGATGGAAAACATTAATTTTACATTATTTCTTTATTTTGCAACACAAACATATATTTTCCCAAATGAGAACTGGCTTTATATTGGCATATAAACTTATATTCTAGTTTTGTTTTTTTGTTTTTTGTTTTTTTTTTCAAATTTCAAATTATTACATTTTATATACAAGGGTGAATCAAAAATTTCAAAGACAGTGATTATATTTTCAAAATGTGTCTAATTTTAAAAATTAAAACATGATAAGACAAGTCTCTCGGGCGCCTCCACGAGCTTTCACGAGCTTTATCATCATGTCTTTGTCAGGCTGTGATCTGTAGTAGGCTTCAAAATTTCACTTAAAAACTTTAACCAAACCTAAAAGGTGTCATATTAAATTTACTGTACACTGAAAATAGGTTATGACCCAATTCCATCTGTTTTTTTCTCTTTTCCCTAAACTGAAAGAGCATGAAAATTATTCAATTACAATGGCTACAGATGAACACATGTATTTACTGTGTGTATGTGTGTGTGTATAAATAAATAAATATATGTACATATACATATATAGAATAACAGGCTTACCTACAAATTTGATACCTATAATAACCCATTTCTTTTTATAGTTTATCGAGCTTTTAGATGTAATTTCATCTGATTGTTATTAAAATATTTAATATAAAATATGTTTCTTATTTTATCATTTCTGTTATTATTTGTTTGTATAATGTAATATTTGCTTTAAGCCATGTCTCAACTGACATAAAATTATAAATGTTTTAATTTTTCTTTCAGGTCTTTTGACCATTTGATCTTTTGATTTCTTTTTTTTTTTTTTTAGTCTGACTTGTTTTCTTGTGTTTTAGTTCTTCATGTGCTTAATTTTGATTTTTTTAACGTATTTAGTTAACATTTAGGTATGTGTTCATCCATTGTAAACTACTGCCCTATTTTGAAGTATATTTGCCTTTTCTTTACCACTTCTGGGAAACATCACATTTCCATGAAACAAAATTCCTTGTAAAATATAAATTTAAATTTTGTGTATTTGAACACCAGTTGAATTCCAGATCTACAAAAGTTTCCATAATTGAAAAAATCCTTAATTTTTTTTTATTTTTATTTTTTAGAAGTAGTATCATTGAGTCACTTCCATCTGAGTCGAGTGGGGAACGAGGATATCTGTCAACGTTCCGATGGCGTGACCGTGTCTTTAGAAGTTATTTAACTTGATGACATGTTCTTCTCGTCTGCTACTGTCATCACTCTTTTTTCTTTCACTACACACGTGTCTATGCTAAACTTAAGCTCACACACATACAGGTGTACGCAGTGAGGTCCACACATCTAAGGATAGAAAAGTCAGGACTCAAATGTTTCCTGACCAGTACATATACTGGATAGAAAAACAAAACAACTTACACATACTGTGAGATTATCAAAAGAGGATGAAAAGCTAGTACTAACACAGGTATTCAGATAAATATTAAGCACATCTCCTTATCTTCAGGAATGTTTTGCCAATGTGAACAAAAGTGTTGAGCAAGTCCACGTTCATCAGTGTCATGTGTCAGCCGTGAGAACGGATGTGCGGACGTGTCCTGGCAGCGGGTGACACATTAAAGCTTTCAGGCATGCATGAAGACAACTCAATTCTTTCAGTTTATACTGGTACTGAGCCTCACTGTGACTCAATACCTGTCTTAATAGAGGCACACATTAAATAAAGCTGCAGAGGTATCAACTCTGTTGAGACTTCACAAGAACATTTCAGCTATTTATGATGAAAGCATCCACACCTTAAACTGATTGACAAGGATCAGACCTTTGTATTTGTTCGTATTTAAGTAACCAACCATTCATTTTAAACAGTGCTATTTAATTTATGAAAACTTACAAATTATTGGTACATTTAGTTTATATTAAAATATTTTACAAATACACATTATTAAACAACAAAGC
The DNA here is from genome assembly GCF_000523025.1 of Cynoglossus semilaevis. Lineage (NCBI taxonomy): Eukaryota > Metazoa > Chordata > Actinopteri > Pleuronectiformes > Cynoglossidae > Cynoglossus > Cynoglossus semilaevis. The sequence goes on from NC_024321.1 coordinate 6,314,989, forward strand.
GACCATTGCTTTCATTGCCATTACATGACTAAGTTAATACTGAACACTGTTTATTTTTCATGCAAATTTAAAATGGCAGGTGCTGTCCAGGGGAAGTACTATAATACCTGTCTGTTTTCATCATTATTATTTTAAAGAACCACAGAAGAGTCTTCAAAGACTACAACTGCCCCCTGGGCTCCACTTTTAATATTACTGACCAAAGGCCTCTTTTATTTGGTTTAAACAGCACATAAAAAGGTAAACATAAGGGACAATTGTTTTTGTCTCCATTGCATAATCGACACTTTCCTCTTTCTTTGAACTGGTTCCTCCCATGTCTAACGTGTTGTAATGTAAATAACATACCTTGAGTCCTTGAGTCCTTGAATGTTCCACTGTTAATTACTGTTATCTATCTATCTATCTATCTATCTATCTATCTATCTATCTATCTATCTATCTATCTATCTATCTATCTATCTATCTATCTATCTATCTATCTATCTACTTAAAATTAAAGTAATACCGCCATCATGCGTTCATTCCGAAAAAATATATTCTCTCTATGTTCTTTCTTTCCCGCCTCCTTCACAAACCTCATTGGTCCAAATACTTCACAAGTCCATGACGTTGCAATTTTAGATTGGCTAAGCGACGGCTCAGTTACATCTGTTTACGGAAGTTCTGCCACCCACTGCAAAGATGGAGGACAATATCTCAGATTTGAGCCGTCCACAGATGTATTTGTTCGGTGAGCTCCTTTATGCTGATTCGATCTTAGTTTTGCTGGTTGCACAATCACGTTTTATGATTAAAAATCATGCATTTGTAGTTTTGTAACCTTTAATAGGTGAATAAAATTGGGCTAAAGTGTAATCAGTAATCAGCCAATTCCACTCTTTTGTTAGCTCAGCAGAGCAAAGCCCGCTGCGTTTATGCAGCAGAATCTCCGATCTACTTGTATCTAATGTGTTTTACTAAACATTGCATATAAATTAAGACTCAAAATGTACTGTTTGATGCCCATTGCACGTGTTGTTTCATTTTCCACCAGGTTGCACACTGAAAGCGAACAAACGGGAGTTCAAAGTTGACGTAGATGACGACGATACTGAGCAGCAGCTGTCACTCAAAGCAGTAAGAAAACAGGCGCCTAACACTGCAATTAGAACGACAGAATGTCATTAATATGTTAGACCTTGCTTTGATAAACATATTGCAAGCATATACAGAGAAATGAATAAGAACCTTTTAATAACATCTATATTGTTAGTGGAAGTAACTATGGGCTGGAGGCAAAGGCTTGGGAGCCCAGGTTGACATGAGGATCAATGGTGAAACAGAAGGAATAAGTAAAAACGTGAGGAAATATTGGATGCACTGTTTTTTTTATATAATTGTAAACAATACATGCTTTATTTATATAAGAATTAGCCTTTATTCTGGTGATGCTGTGGCTGCATTGTAGACACTTCTGTGTGATGTTGTTGCAGGTTTGTCTTGGAGCTGAGGCTGAGGATAAGTTCCACATGGTGGAAGTGGAGGGTCTGACGTTTGATGGGAAGACAACCAAAGTGCCGCTGGCTGCCCTTAAGCCTTCTGTCCTGCCATCGGTAAGTCAAAAAACAGCACTGGCAGTGCTCTACTTTATTTGGATGACGGCTTATTCATTTAATTACAAAATCTATGTAAAGACAGTGGTTCTATGCATGGTGCATTCAATGTGCTTCCAAAAAATTACTTACACTTGCTCAATGACCAAGACATCATCGAATGATAAAAATGTTAAACTACTTTGTTGGTGTAAGTGAAATCTTAATATAATTTTTGCATATTATTTGCATTATATTTTACTTTTGATCACAGTGAAAATTAATGAGAGATAATTGATGTCAATAATTGTATAGAAACATTTTATAATTGTAATCGATTCCCAGCCTAAGTTCTAAATGCATTGATGTGGGAAGAGTGGTCAGTCCACCACTGCATTACAGTGAAAAAAAAAACAAAAAAACCCCCACAGTTGTTCCTGTTTTGTCCAGATGACTTTAGGTGGATTTGAGATCACTCCTCCTGTCACCTTCCGTCTTCAGTCTGGCTCTGGACCGGTTCACATCAGTGGTCAGCATTTTGTCAGTGAGTATTGATGTAACAGCAGATATACGGCTATAGCAGAACTATAATCAACTGAAATGTACTTAATCCATCGATTTCCTTGCAGATATCAAAGACTCAGAGGATGAAGAAGAAAACAACACATCACCAGTAAAGAGACCTGCAAGTCTGATGTCGGGGAAGAAGCTTCTATCGGTATAACACTGAAATCACTCCTAATGAGAGCTCTACTGCTTGTATTTTTTGTATAAAAAAATAAATAAATAAGAAATAAAAATTGTCTGAGGCTGAAGGCCCTTTGTGTTACTCTTGACCCATTGGACTTATTTCACTTGCAGAAAAAACTAAAGATGGATTCTGATGATGATGATGAAGATGAAGAGAGTGATGATGATGATGATGAGTAAGGTTTATTGTTTTCTAATTGAACTTTTTAAGTTGCAGAAAAATACATAAACCAATTATAATGAGATACTATTATAGCACATTAGTAAGTATATCTGTTAAAATGTGTTTTATTTCTGTTCTTTAGTGATGATGACGACGACGACAGTGATGACGATGCAGTGAAGCCTCAAAAGAAAATTGCAAAGGAGCCTGAAAAGGTAAGACTGTAATCCAAGCATGTCCTCTTCCAGATGTTTAGCCAACCATTTTCTGCACAAAACATTATTCTGTTTTATTTATCCTATTCTATACAAAAGTGAATTCATGTATTTCTCATATTTGTTTTTTTTTTGCATTTACATATGCATAAAAAACGTATGTAGCTTCAAAATATCATTCCCTTGGAATCAACTTGGCTGGCAAGTTAAGCCATCGCTTTGTATCTTATGTGACACAACTTTTATTGTCCTGAACACTAAGAACAGGAACAATTATCACAGAACCTTTAATAAGTACTGCCATAAGTCACATGAAATAGACAGCACTCCCTTCGTCTTGTAAATGTTTACTGTAAAAATGTACCTGACAGGTGATTGTAATTTACATATCACTGATTAGATCTTTGTTGATGTGAATGAGACACAATTTTACCATTATTTGTGCCTTGATGTGTTGATCTGTAAAGTCTGCACGTTTCAAAACGGGGCTTAATTTAGATTTTGTCAATGGAAATAAAAAACAACTATTTTTAAAAAGTGTTGGCTGAGCTACACGTCTTATTTATTTAAAAAACAGTGCTCTATCATTACTTGATTCTCAGACCAAGGTTTTTAAACTGCAATTAAGGCTTGACCTTCAGAGGAGAGTGAAGCTACATGCTCAGTGTTGACAAATACGTAGTAATGTGTTGTTCATGCATATTCAGTCATGAACACATCAGGAATTTTCATCTGAGTCTTTGAACAAAAGCAGCTAAAAGGTGAAGTGATGATAAAAAACCTCTGACCAAGAGTAAACATTAAAACAGCGTATTAAAACTGGTCTTCTTACAGCACTGTTGTCCACTAGGTGTCAGGGCAGCCAAGGGCCTGCCCTCAGCTCTGTTTTGCAAAACAAGAAATGTCTCTCCTGTTGCTCAGCTCTGTCCACTCCCCCATATGTTTCTACCACATCATTTAAAACTCCCACGGCCTGCAAGCTATTGCAGCGTTTCATTATTTTCTGCAGGCCCGTCCCATCCCTGCACTCACTGACCGTCCACCTTTTTCTATGATACAAAACATGGAACGTTTTCATCCTGTTGGCTCATGTAGCCACCTGTTTTCTGCTAGTAAAACACAGGGTCTGCGTGGCGTAATGATCGGATTACTCCTCTGTAATCTGCTTGAATTCTCACCGTCTCACCAACAAGACAGCACTGTGTTATCCTGCAAACACACACACACATAAACCTGGAAGCACTTACACACAGTCCAGGGATACATTTATGAGCTTGTACTGATTTTGCAAACATTAACAAAATGTATCTCATCTCAACACCATTTTTAAATGACACAATGCATCACACGTGCACACACACATGCACTCTTCCCCCATTTTCCTGTAAGCCTGCATATCTTCGTCCCTCTGTCATCCCACTGTTAATATGATTACTCCTTTTTATCGTCTCTCATGCCGTTTCAGCTCTGCACCTGGCCCAGGCCTTTGAACACTTGTTTTGCGTGCTGCCACAATCACTTGCAAGTGTGCGTATGTGTCTGCAAGTGTGTATCTACCTCATTTTTACTCTTCTTTCTTTCTTTCTTTCTTTTTTTTTTTGCTCTTTAAACACAAACTAAGTGCAAACTGTGCCAGGCAGGAGATCAAAGCAGGGCAGATGCGCATACCTGCGACGTGAGCTCCGATCCTCGCCTCAGGGTCAGATGACAGCTGAGCATTTCTGTCACCTGTTGATTTATTCTGTTGTCTTCTCGTCCAATCCCCCCAGCCCACTCCCCCCGCACCCCTGCGCTCCCACCTCGTCCATTCCTTCTCTGCAGCCTTAATCCTTTTCTTCACCTCCTTCTTTTTATCTTGATCTTCACCCAGTTTCACTCTTTAGGCCCCAATTCTTTACATTTTTTGTCATTTACTTAACATGATAACAAAATACTTCAATCTCATTCTGGCCATGAGGTAATGTAAACACATTCAGCCAGAGTTTATATTAATGCTTGCAGTGTTGGCACGTGTTTTAAATTTAATTGTGTGTTTTTTTTCATGATTTTTTTTAGAACTGCTTGCATTTGTAAGAGATGCTTAGAAGTACTTGAAAACTGCATTTGTACTTCACAGACAAATACCATTTGAAATGGGTTTCAGATGCAAAGTCCAGGTTTGAAATTAAAATGTCCCAGCTTTGACATTCTTTCTGGAATAAGATCTAAGACCCTCAAAAATTGTACCTGAGCAAATCCGAGGTTCTCTGGTCAAAATGTCAACTGTGGCATAATCTATAATTAAACTAAGCATATAAATAAATAAACGTGTATATATACAGCGATCCCTAGAACTTTCTTAAATAAAATAAATAGTAATGTTATGCTACAAAGCATAAAAAGGTTTGGCTCTGAAATGGTTAATAAATAATAAAGATAAAATAGACAATCTTGTTAGATGATCAGATTAATAACTGTCAGGTGCTGCACCGTTTGGAATATGGATGTTAAAAAGTTTTGGATTTGACCTGGGAAAAGGTCAACAAACTCTAACGTTTGTTGTTTCTTATCCAGATTGATCTCTAATACTTTAATTATACATAACTTGGGTATCTTCTCTCCTCTTCTGGTGTTATTAGGTAAACAAATTTACCTTTAATGGTAACATTTGGCACAAAAGTGAAAATAAGATCCTGAGGCGTGCGGTCTACAAGTGATTTGTATTCATATGTTGGAATCTCATTTATTTGCCAGTACAAGTTAATCTTACGTCACTGCCTCAGATTATACAATTATTTGAATCTTTTTTTTGTGTGTGTTGGCAGCAGAACAGTCCACCTGTGCCAATGTTGGCATTGAAAACACACCAATTAAAACAAGTGGTAAAGTTTACGCTAGCAGCTCCGATGCCTTCCTCTGATCTGGGGAACCTCTAACTACGCTGTTTTATTCGTTCAAGCTGAGACTAAAATAATTAACATTTCATTTGTAATGCTGACACTTTAAATGGAACATACTGAGCTCAGGAATAGTCAAATGGTATTTTTCTTTCTTCATCTTTTGCAAAGGAAAATTCACCACCACAGGTCAACATCAGCAGAACCTACATTGAGTTGCCTCTCTCTATCTCTATCTCTCTCTCTCTCTCTCGCTCTCTCTCACTGTCTCTCTGTGCTAGTGTAAACTCAGTTGTCGTAGTGTAAGTGGCCTTTTACCAAGGGTGATGGAGCAGATAAAAATAAAAAAAATCAAGGATGAATGCATGTGGGTTAATGTGGTCACACGTCCAGTCATCGTGCCAGTGGAAAACACTGGGCAGACCACCACTTTAAAGACTGGAGCCCTGCTTTAGTGGCCAGTCTGTAACCTACGAACTTCTTTAATCAGGTTTTCATCCAAACACAAGTCTGACGACAGACCATTACAAAGGATGATACAGTGACATTTTAACCTCCCACGTACAGAAGGCTGTGTCATATTTTCCTGTGATGTCATCGGCCTGGACTCGACTTTATTTGGCAGAAAAATTGTCATTTGAAGTTGAACTGGAGAGCTTTCATGTTTAACCTCCAGCGCAGTGATGTTAAACTGACACCATCTGCATAGATATTGGTCCCCAGCAAGTTTGATTCTTTCGTCCTGTAGGGTGGAGCTAATGATCATCTGGTGTCTGTATGTTTGCAGCTCGAGAGGGAGTCGTTTTAATAGTAGGGGGCTTATGATGTGACAACGCAACGTTAGGTTAAAAACTGCCGGGAATGTCCAGGTTTTCTGTTGGCTCTTAAAAATAAAGCTTTAAAACAAAAGTGTCCAAACCTTTTTCACGGGAAGCCAGATTTGAAAAAAAAAACACCAAAGACCCAACCGCTTCTTCTGTAAAACTCAGGACTATGATCAAGTGGCCATGCAAGTGTGTCAAGTATATGACAAACACATTTACGTCCAAAATGTTTGGCCAGATTGGGCTTTTTTTAAAACCTTCTAAGTAAAGTAACATACGGGACAGTTAGGAATTCCTCTGTTTTACAAAACTCACAAATGTACTACAGTAGACTTTAGGTCTGTTTATCACTCAGCGTCCGTAAAAAAACAGAGAGATGTCATTGCTGTACCAGTCACGGCACAGAAAAAGTGAATTTAGCTTAAGTTAAAATAAAAAATAATAACTGATAAACATTAGGCCATTTTTTTAAATGCATCAAAGGAAAAACTAATGAGTAATTTGCAGAGTTTGCAATTAAAAATAGCATTCATTAAAATACCAATAGAAATTGCAGTGAAGTAAAGGATAGACAATAAAAAAACCCATAAAATGATGTTATTCCTTCTCTGAAGTCATAGTCAACACCAGTTCTGTCATCATAGATACAGATACAGGCAGGTTAATTCATAATGTCCATCCATAAGTCACTCCCACAGTCATCATTCAAGGCCAAGGCACACGTTGGACAGTCCATATGCAACATATAGAGACAAACAACCTTTCAAACTCAAAGTGATACCTATGGACAGTTCAGCCACTAGGGGTTGAGCTGGTTTAGATGGATTTTCTTTCTGTAAAGTAGGAGCACAAATATTGGTAGAGTTTCTCGTATCTTGTCTGACCAGTTGTCCACTGGAGGACGTTACATGTATAATTGTCTTGTAGCAGTTATGTCAACATGTGCAATTACACTTCCAGCTCATTCCAAGGTGACTACCAGTGATTGCAAGGCAGGGGCTGGCGCTCAGGAAATGCAGGTACTTGCCTGGGCTATTACATGGTAATTACACAGGTGCCTGAGAGCAGTGGAAACCTGAGGCGAAGGCCTCCAAAGTGGAGAACAATGACGGGTTATTGGGCCACTAAATGTCTGATCAGTGAGAAATTACCAAGTTCGTATCTTGTTTCCCCTGTCATTTGACATCCTAATGCTCACGTGTCATTCCTGTTGTTGTTGCATCAATGTCTTCGTTTTGTAGCATGGCGCATAATAGGGATGAATTATTTATTTCTAAAGAATGAATGCCGCAACTTTCCCAGTATTTATATGACATATCTGTGCTGTGATTCTTGCTGGTAAATGCTTCAAAAGGAGCCTGCATGTGCCATATTTATATAATTACCATCTTACAGGGTGTGAGCGCAAGATGTGCGCGGCTCACGGCAAGCGACTTTGAAGAAAATCAAGCACAAATGCAAACACTTGAACAAATGTGGTTCACATTAGGTTAAAAATGCCAATTATAATTTGTCAGGCATAAAAGAGGCCTGATAATTAGTGCTTTGATACGGGAAGTTGGAAAACAACATGACAGCTTCTCTAGAGTCCCAGTGAGCGGCGTACACAATATACTGATTCAAAATCTGGCCACCAATTTACACTTCCATATCCTTTGTTGTTGAGCTTTTAAGATTAGTCATGGCACAGCTTAATGAACTGTTAATCTCAGCCACAGGTTTCTGATGTTCATCTAACATTTGTTTTTATTTACTATAGTGAGCTGAAACTGTTTTAAAGGCGTGCCATATCTGATAATATAAAAATAGCCGAGGGCCAAGTGCTCCTCCTGTGATACTTAAGACTCCAATGAAGCAGCAGGCAGCTGCACATTGTTAAATGTATTCAGTGCTGGGACAGAATCTAATTAGAAACGAGTCACTTTTTGGACAGTCGACAAAAAATGGCTTGCGTTTGCGTTCGATGCCAGTTGACAAAGAATACAAAGCCTTCATTGTCATTGTACAACAAGACATGCTGTAAACACAAGAAAAAGTGGTGTCTAATGTAAATATAATGTAAGTGTATAGAGGACGCATGGGTAAATACGGTGGTCACTCTCCTGTCACGGTAGCTGCGTTCCAAAACCCACGAGAAATGGGAAAAATCGCAAAGTAGAGGTGAGATAGTTATGATTTTATTTCCGTATATATTTACCCGTTATGAACCTCCCCCACACTGTTATCAACCCTCCCTACACTGTATTATTTTTCCCACACAATTATATACAACAGTAGAATTGTATAATGGAGCGAAGTGAACGAGAGAGTGGCCAGCAGACAAGGGGAGATGTTGAGAGATGCTACGATGCATGAGCCAATCAGCGGGAGCAACAGAAGAGCATGCTGAATTAGCCAAGAGTACGCATTGTATTAGGGAATAGTATACCAGCTGGTGGATTTGAACCTAAACCTTCTGGGCCCAGGTGTTTTAAATTCTGTTCCAAATGGCAACTGGTGCTTTATTTTAATTGTTTATTTAAGTCCTTTGCAGTTTATTTTAACAATAATTAACAAATTATCATCTATCCATTTCTATCTATGTGTTCATTTGTTTTTTGTGACCAATTTTAAAGTCAAACCTTCTGTCTCTGCCACATGCTGTGGTGATGTATAGACCTCATTATTAGTATAGCTTCAGCAGTATTACTGCAGCAGTATCAGATGATGATAATGTGCAAAGCCCTGGTATTTGTATCGGTATCAGGACTGAAAAAGTCAGACCGGTGCATCCCTAACTTTTAACCAGTGGAATTCATAAAAGTTTATGATCCAACTGATAAAGAATCAATTTACATCTACAAACTTTGACATGACAAATACGTGATTTGTTAAGATGTTGACACTGAGGATATTCTGTCTTTGATTTGTCAGGGTCGTGAATCAAAGAAGCTCAACAAGACTCCAGTCAAACAGAACGGCCCTGCAGGAAAACCATCAGGATCTGTGGTTAAACCACAGACTAAGGTATGAACTGACTGCATTTCCTCAGACAAATTGTGGTTGTTTTTTTTTTTCACTCTGAATTAATTGGTTGGCAGCTACTGTACTACACTGGAGAACAGTGTGCCAGATAGAAACCTTACGAAGTATATTTTAGCAATATATTTTTTAAGAAAAAGAATGTGATGTCTAAAGTTTGGCTGGTCAATTAAAAAAACATCTTTCTCACAATATTTATTATTTTTTTCACCAGGTTTTCTTTTCTTGGTAGATAAAATGTTTTTGGATATATTTTGTCTAGAGAAATATTAGTTTTGTATTAATCATTTTCTGTTTATGAAGTGGCTGGAAAATTAACAGTGTAACAATGACCAGTGGAAATGATTTGCATTTGTTACCAATCACAGCTAACAGCCTAAATAAAGAGGGGGAATGTTATAAAAATCATGCATTTCTTAGATGGAATGTCTTGGATGTCAGTCCTTCCAAACACTGGTGATTAAACTCTGCCCGTCGTTAAACAAACACACCTGACCTCTAACTGTTTCCCGGGGCAAGGTTTAAACCTACGACCTTTTTAGCCTGACCCCGTTGTTTTAACTCACAAACACACTTGATGGCCCACGACCCGTTGTGCTGATGAGTGAATACTAATCAGTGAAGCTCTCAAAGAACATTTGGGATGAAGTAGCACGCACATTGTTTGCCAGTATAAAGGCATCAGAGAATGCCAGTCTGTCTCCTGATTGGATGTTTTGCTTAGGAATGATGCACATTTGATTTCCATTCTGTTGATGTGCAAATTTGCTTTTTGCAACTTAGGAATATTGTTTAAGTAGCACATTAATACTTCTATTTTTCAGTTTTAAGGGGAAACTCTGGTGCCAACTTTGATCCCATTACTTACTTATACTAAGATTAGAATTAGGCTAAAATTGACTAAATTCTGTGACTCAAGCTGTGACTCACGTATACATTTCTGCCTGTGACCGCATGTAGTTTCTGTGATTCTCATCCATGCAAAGTGTCCATCCTTCATGATGCTGCGCGATGAGCCGTTGGTGACCTGATTCACTAAAGCCATGTTACCTGGTTAACTTTCTGCCCTGTACTTCGTCCCAACTGCTCCCTCTCTACAACCTCTTCACACCCCTCACTTCCTGGACACACCTTCTCCCAATTGCTCTCATTACTAGTGTTTGATGTCTGGTGCAGCTTGCGCTTCCAGATGCCCTTGAGGAGCAAGGAAGCGGGCGTGGGTGTCTGTTTTTCCTTCTCTAAATGCAGGTGACTAGTGGTCATTAGATTTGCTCGTCAGATCTTTTGCCAGTTCCTCGGTTTGTGCCTCTCTCAGGTCAGTTTGTGCAGCGCGGCATCGTCCGGTGTGACCTCCGTCATGAGAACCAGTTAACTCCAGTGGTGCTAATCCGTAGAGTAGCTTTTTTTTCTCACAGCTGGTGTCTTTTGATTGATAGGTCGGAGAAGCCGATGCCTTCCAGCGCACGTCACAGTCGTAAAGTTGTTAACCACTTTACTAAGACTTATCCCAAAGGGCCTGAGTCAGTGTTTAACGACTGATTGACATGTGTTTCAGCAGGTGCCGACCTTGTTACTGAGCATTTATTTGTCCCGCTCAAGTCAGTTTGCCTTGTAACTGTCACTCCAGCCATTTTTACGTGTGAAAAACGTCCAAAACCCTCACTTCAAGAAGTGTTGGAGTTGAAGTCCTTGTTCTCTGTGACCTAAAAGTTCCAGCCTGCCTCCCCCTGAAACTGGCCCCCAAAGCTCATGTTCCAGCAAAATGGTAATTACCATGCCAGGCAGACCTGATGAGCAAAGGTGTCACAACCATGTGTTTGCAATGCATTGGAGACATGAGATTGCATCAAATGATAGCGTGCTTGTGATTACGTTCCATGTCTTGTGTCATCTGTAATCAGCGTCTGGCTCAGATGAAAAAGCTCGCCCTCTTTGTGTGTTTATCAGCTGTTTCAGGTCCACAGCTGTCCTTTGGAAGTAGAGCTGCCCGTAAATAATAAACGCTCGCTGCATTTGTCTGGCCAGGAGCCAGCGGCTTATGTGCTCGTTTGTGCAGTGTGGCATGTGTGTCAAAGGCTTTCTCACTTCATACCTTTTGATCTGTGCTATAAACTGCAGCTCTCTGAGGGACAGGGACATATTATTGCATGTTTTAAAACTAACTTTATTCTCTTAAGATCATTCCACCTGTTTTTAACTATTGTCCTTCTCTCTGATGCCAGAACCTGCAGAAGGGAATTTGGGTTTGTAGTAGAAACAGGGTTGGAGTTGTAGAAAATGTTTCCTTCTTTATTAATCTCTGTGTCCAGGACTAGAGGTTTTACAGCAGATACAGTAGACGTTATAACATATATAAGTCTGTGTTTTAATTACAAAGATTGTTGACCCTGAGTACTTCTGCTTCCACCGAGACGGTGACACAGATTGGCGAAAAACTGAAAAAACGTGCAATGGTTGCGTGAATATTTGATCCCAGCATAAAACCTGGCCAATTATCACTGGTTTACTACTAGCAACAGTTCCAGCATGGATTGAGTTAAATGCTTTTCTTTTCATCTCTCCAAAAAGACATTTTTTTACTGTTCTTCTGAGGTGTGAGGGTTTTTCTCACCACCTTAAAGTAAAACCTGGAAAAGTTTTCACTGATGTGAAACCCATGGTGACACATTGTACTAACATTGGCATTTACAGGTTTGATGTATGAGACTTCAACATGTTGAATAATACACCACCACCCTCCTTCTATGTTAGCCTTATTTTGTTGACTATAAATTACATTAAAGTAATTAGCCTTACAGCTAAACCAAGTAGAAAATGGCAACTTTTTTTTATACTTGCCTATAAAGAACCATTCGATGTGAACCAATCGCCAAACCTCCCATCGACTGCCTGCTGTTGCTCTTAAAGACTCATTCAGGAAGCCACCACATTGTACTTTCTAGGTCCACCAGTTAACTCCATTCACTTTCAAAGACAGAGGTGGAACCTGCTTATGATGTTCCCCTGGAGATCTCTGATACATTAAAGCTGGTAACCATGCCCCTAAATATGGCTTTTTTGGGGGGCTTTAATATTTTTGGAAGTATGAAATAGCTTCCAGATGGGCCATCTTAAGGGCGATAAAAAAAAAAAAGGTTAAACCTAGCAAACGGATGTCTACGGGAGCCGGTTTTTGTTTTTTTAAATGACTGAACAGAATGTGAACCCTCAGCGACAAACCTAATGTTTTCGACTCAATATGTCCAAGAGTTCTCCTCTCTTCTCTTAAATGTGTCTCTGGCTATCAATGAAACCCTGCAATTTCTCTGGATTCCACACTGGCTTTGCATGTAGGGACAAGCTCCAGGGCTTGTGTAACATGCAGTCATGGTGTATGGCTTGTGTGAGTCTTGTTGTGTCACATTCGCACACTTACTAATCAAGGACCTAGGGAGCCTCTCCTGCCCTGTTTTGGAAAACCGGGGGGAGGACTACCAATGTTCTCCTTTTTTAAATGACCTCCAAGGTAAAAGAAAAAGATTTTGAGTTTGTCGAACTAACCATTGTCAAACCATCTACTGTATCAGCTTGCATTGATCGGATTTATTGAAAAAACAAAACAAAACAAGAACACCTGCACATAAAGACGATCCCTTCGCTTTGAGGAATCACCTTCAGTGGAAAAACCCGTTTGATAAACAATCTCTACTGCTTGACGGAGAGTCTGGGCTTTCCCTTTCTAGCACAAATCAATAAAAAAGCATAATTTGTACCTGATGTATTATTCAAAACAAAAAACAAAGATGGTGTAATGAGGCTAGAATTTGTCCACTTTATTGCTTTCATCTTGATCCAGCTGGTTGTGAGAGCCAAGTCTGTAAACACAGACCCAAATAAATGGAAACGTGTTGTGAGGGTTGTTGTGTTGCTGTCAGCAAAAAAGAAAAAAACAAATCTTGTTTTAATTGAAGTATCAATAGATTTCACAGTTTGCTCAAATGAGAACACAGCAATCCTAAAGGTTCTAGCTGTAGAAGAGGAAACCATATGGAGCTATCTCATTATCTACAATGCTATAAATCTCTCCTTATTGACGCATCAATCAGTGTTTCTTATCTGGCTGATATATTTCCCAAGACACCTGCCCCGGGAAAAGACAAACCCCAGCCTGGCCCGTCTAAAATCCCCTCTCTGGATGAGATTAAGACCAAGTTGTCGACAGCAGCAAAGGAGGTGAGGCTGTCATCCTGGTTTGCAAATTACTGCTCTTTAATTGAATCTCTGTTCTCAGTCGGGCTGATGATTTAATGGCCTTGTTTTGCAGGGGAAGCCTTTGCCGAAGACTGAGCAGAAGTTTGAGAATTACGTCAGGAATTGTTTTAAAATCACAGACAAGGAAGTAAGTGGTCATGATTCCTCTTCACAGATTGTTAAAGGTATTCATTTATTCTTTGTTTGCGACCCAGACATCATATAACAATGCACACTCCCAGGTTGTGTTCTTTTTGTAACAAAGGGTTCACATAATTATGCGAATAAACTCCCCTTTCTGTCAGCCTATATTCTCCTGTGGCCAATAAGATCAAACTCACCAGCGCAGACACAGATGTTTCTCTGTCAGGCTATTTATCCAGAGAAGAAAATTAAATTGAATAAGTAGTAGAGCTATCATTTTCCCCAAAAATTCATGTGCAAACAAATTTACGTGGCATGCCAGACCTTCAAAGATATTCAGAAAACCAGTGTTTTTCCTTCTCCTGGTTGGGTGACCGCTGGAGCTTTGTGCCAAAGTGAGTGAGCAGGCATGCTCAGTTATGCTCCTCAGATGCATTATTAGCCAGCAAGTTACTAAGTGAAATAGCAGTGTGTTTCAGGTCGCTTGGATCCCACCAACCCAGACTATGCTGCTCCACAGATGGCCCAGTGTCCTATTACTGCTCCCAGGAAAACAGTTCTACTTGCTTGCTAACAGTAAAATTGCATACCACAATTCTTTTTGGGTGTCTGTAAAAGCAGGTAGCCAAATTTACTTACAGCTAGCGCTTCATGTACTGGAACAGAGGCATTAATTGCTACAACAGCTGTTTTAGGAGGAAAGTAAGGGTCGTATGTTGAATTGTCTAGAATTTTTTTAAACCAAAGTGTGCTGACATTGACACGTGATGTTGCATTACTTGCAGAGATTAACATACTAGCATCTAGTTAGATGTTAGATGTTAAATTGGTGAGCAGCATTTCTAGTGTGCAGGCACAAAAGCATCATTAAAAAATACATAATTATAAACCAAAAAAGAAAACCAGCAGTTGTATTTTATCAACTTTTTTAAGGTTTTCAGTGTAAAAATCTCATTGGTGTAGTTGATAGTAGTGTTGCATGATGGTTCCTAACGCTGTCCTCGCTGACCTTACACTGTCCAGTAGGCCTCAAAAGTCTCTCCAGCACAGTGTGTTCCCTTTTGAATTATATTCATTTTGTGTCAGCGGGCTCTTTTGAGATGGAATGGGAGTACACCTGCCAAGAAGAACTCTTTCTTGGTGATTTACTGAAGTGTGTGTCTTTTGTAGCCCTAATGAAGGGATGGTGGTATGTGGATGGTACCAGCCTCTTTCACATTCAAGGCCTTTGACCAAACCCCAACACTGGGTCTTTCTAAAAGCAGGACTTTAAATCTTTTCTAATACTACTTGTCATTTCAGAAGATAAACAAGGGCTGGTGTGTGTTGGTTGGCAGACCACGAATTAATCACCCCCCAAAAAATAAACCCATCGAGCTTGTTATTACTATGAACTGAATAAAAGATAAATTAAGCTAAATGTAGCTGTCCAGTGTTTTTAGTGAAACAATAACGAATGAAAAGAAAGCGTTAAAATGTCCACAGTACAATTATTGGAGCAGGTGAAATGTCTTCAGAGTGCAGTTAGGGCAGCAGTTAGGAGAAGAATGGGGGCGGGGGGCCGAAGTTGAGGGGGGAGCATGTTGATCCCAGTGTGTAGAAACATCTGTGGAAGTGCTTTGGTTTCATCAGCCAAGCCTGAGATCTGTCAGACCTGGAGCACCTAGTCATATACTCTGGTATGTGCTGCTGCCCCCACCCAACCCTTCGTCGCTCCCCAACGGCCCCATCTAAACTCGCCGTTCCCACAGGCGAGACGCACAGAAAGCCTACGATGTAGTAAAAAGTGACTCATATGTCTCATACTGTATAACACTTCATTTGGCTAATTCATATTTTTCCCTCCTTTTTCCCCCCACTTCTACCCCTGGCTCCTCTCTGCACACCTTCCTCAGGTGGCCAAGGAACTGTGGAGTGTGGTAGAATCACTGAAGATGGAGAAGAAGTAAACGGACTGTGGACAGCGATGCATTTGTACATTATGCATCCCGTGAGACGTTTAAAGGCACAATCGGCAAGATTTCCAAGTTAGTCTTGTTGGGTTAAGGTTGCTAACTCTGAATGGACAAGACCCAAGTGCTGAAAAAGCTTTTAATATTCAGGTGTTATTTTTAACTGCAAAACCTTAAAGACAGTCATCCTCATCATCCTGTGCCAATGTGCACCACCTATAGGTGATATGAAGAACAGAAAATGAGATTTTTTTTTTCCATATCTACCAAAAACTGTGAATGTTTCACAGGCAGCACATACATTATTTGAAAATGCTGGTGCAAATTTTTATTTTTAAGAAACTAAAGAATCGTAAACCAAACCAAATTGCTGGTCCAGCAACACATCAGAATTTGCTTCATCGTTATGCCTTCGTCGAGGGCAATGAATGAAATGAAAAAGTACTGCGACTATTCATGGATGCATGTGCTAAGTAGTGAATGTGAGCACCTACACTGCAACTCTGCACAACATCCAACTCTTCACCTGCAGGTGATGCATGTTGCAACATCTCTATCTCTGTAAGACTGTGTTTCTTTCACGAGTCAATAATGCAATTGGAGAAATTGCAGAATGTGCCTTTAAATATCTCTGCTGTAAACCGATCAAAATGAGAGTGTTGTTTTTTTTTTTTTTTTATCCGTTTGAACAGTATAAAACAAAGGAATTGAACCGAGAGTTGTTTTAAGAGGACAATTCTTTAGTCAACAATCAGTGATGTTTCTGTTTTTTTAAGTTGGATGTAATGTGTTGTTGGATGTGTTGGATATAACATGATTTACAGCTTTTAGCCATGCTTACATGCTGTTCTGTTAGTTTTCCTGCTTAACTGCTGCACACTGCATATCGTACAAGGAGCTGTTTTTTACTACTTAAAACTTTAATGTAAAAGGCCACATCACATGTACTGATTTTGATAAGGGCATATTGATTCTGTATTTGATCAATTTTAATGTGAATATTTTATGCGATTGAACTTGAAATCATTTTCATCATATTCATTGACCTTTTTGTAAAACTTTCAGACCCATGTCCCAGGTTAGGGTTTGTGAAAAGTTCAGTGCTGCCTGTAGAACAAAAAAGAAAAGAAAAAACAACTCAATTAACGTATGATTATTTGTTGTCTCTTAGAGAGAGACTACAGCCTACAATAACAAACAACCACATTAGTAACAGTATATGTGGATCATACCCATGTGATTCATGGGTTTCTATGCTATTACTGTATAAATTGATCTTATTCCCTAATATTTACCAAGTGTGTTACCATATACAGTATGCATTAGCAAGGACTCATCTGTAGCAAAGAATACTTTCTAGGGAAAAAAAGTCCATAAAAGTACCACAGATGTCTAGACGTAATGTTTTTTTGTTTGTTTAAAATAACGGCAAGTCCATAAAAGTACCACAGATGTTTTTTTGTTTGTTTAAAATAACGGTACATGCAAAAAAAAGTTAATACCAAATAGACTGTTAACAATCCGCAGGAGTGCATTTACGAGTTGGCACTGTTTGGCATCATATTAAAGTGTTCTCCCATTCACTAAGAACAGAATGCGGCATATTTATTACAACATAATCAGAAGGTATATATAAAAAGAAATCATATTAGTCACGAAGTAACCGTAACAGAAACCTCATAAAGGCCTCAGCCCCGCGATTGTTTGATGTCTTGACACTAAGCAGACACTGCAGTGCTTATAATGTGTTTATGATCCTGTATAATGCTTTTTATGAGCCAAAGGCTGGCAGACAAATACTACCCTCAACCAATCACATTGGTTCTGTTCTTCCATCCCATCGTCTGTAAAAAGAACTCTTCAATTCCTCCGGTGTCACCTTTACGACTTGAACTTGTTTCGTTTGTTAGACCCGACCAGAGAATTAGACTAAATTTGAAGATGATTGCGTGGTTTTCGCTTGCTTTTAAAATGTGTGGCAGCTCAACTATTTTAATCTAAACATGTTTTTTTTATTCCATCCTCGCTCGTAGCCTATTTTGCAGCTTGAACTTGTTGTGGAAGACTTGTTGTGTCTGATCTAGTTTGGTAGTTTAGTTTATGAGGAGTATAAAGCCCGTCTGTGAAAGTGTTCTTTTTTTAATTCGCGTTTGTTTGACTTCATCTTTGACATCCTTCAGTTTTGTTCCTAATAACTGTAAAGGCAGTAACTTCATATGCTAAATAATAAAAAATAAATAAAAACAAGTGATCAGGTATAAACCTCACATTTCACATCTGTTACTATCACTACCTTCCTCACCCTCATCTCCCCCGACTCCACCTCCTCTGCACCCGCTTCCTCTCACATCCACCGTGTTGTAATGGATGGTTGACCACAACTATTCAAAGTCATTCACCTTCACTTCTTGTGTTTCTCTGATCTTCAGTTTCTTTCACATGCCTTTAATTCTCTCTCTTTCTCTCTCTCTCTCTCTCTCTCTCACACACACACACACACACACATATATATATATATTGTCTTCTATAATTTCTCATCCATCTCTCCAGTGCAGACCTCATCATCAGTGTTCTCTTCTCCACCTGCTCCCTGCTCTCACCTAATCAGAGAACATCATGGTCCACAGAGCCTCCTGCCTGACCTGCCTGTCTCTCTGTCAGCATGAACATCACTCAGAGCCCATTCTTTCAGTCAGTGCATGTAACAAAACTGCTTTGGTGCCCTTATACATGTCTTGCACCACTTTCACATACTTTTCTGCCGCCCCTTACACCGTACCATTGTAGTTTTTTTTTTGTTAGATTTCTCTTTCCTTCTCTCATACAAAGTACCAATTAAAATCTCTATCTCCTGAACCTGGCTTTAACAACTCTTTCTGAAATATTTATGTTATCAAAGATAACCTTTATGCCTCTGTAGTTCTCAAGCTTCCCATCGATCTTGCCTTCACCCCATTTATGAGCTCTTCAAATTAAGTAAAAAGTATTTCCAACTTCTCTGTTATCAGGTATAGCTAATAAATAAACCCAATGTGTACGATTCATACAATTCTATTTAGCTGTTTACTACAACACTCCTCTTCTACACAGGCAGGATTTATCATTGTATTATTGCTTTTAATTATGTACACACTTCTCGCGGTTGCAATCTGAACTTTTACAGGCTGAGGTGGCGTCAAACATTCACTGCTTGTTTACAGTCAGGTGACTTCTCCGCACACTCTCTTTCCTCAGCAGCAGGTGAGGGTTTAAAGATGTTTTGGACTTCCCCGGTGAAATGTGAACAGGCTGTGTTCACAGCTGACACCTGGTTAGTGGAGATGATATAAAAGAAGAGATGGATGATTCTGTATTTTTCCCCTCATTATCATGAACTCCCCGTAACCCCTTCGCCTCTTTAATTGTAATTACCACCTGTGGTTGTTGCCACTGGGTGGCAGTGAAGTCCAGCCTTAACTTCAAAGCCAGACTCCATGATGGCATAAATTGATAAGATAAGTGTGAGTCAAACTTGATTTTGCCCCATAGCCACGGGGAAGTGAGGAGCACTGGCGGATGCAGCGATGGGATGACGCACAATTGTACGTTTCACACAAGACGACTGAGGCACGTGGAAATCCCCCCTGTGTGGTTGACTGGGATTCCAGTCCAGGGTTTGACTGAACCAGCCTGAAGGTACTGACACATACACACACACACACACACACACTGATAGATAAAGAAAGGTAGGCCTGTGATTTTATTTTGCAATAATTGCAAACACCTGTGTGCACTTATATGGGTTTTATACAATATTTATATACTGTGTATACAGTGAATCTGACGTGGCCAAACCTCCGGATTAGGGGCAATTTTTGGCCGTGTGTCAGAATACATCTTAGTGTTAGTAACGTTTGGGTAGAAAGGTCACTATTTGTTTTTTTGTTCATTGTTTGGCTTTTTTGGTGGATTTGTTTTATATTTTTGCACATTTGCACTTTTTAATTTTAGTTATTTCTAAATTGACATTTAATTATCTTTTGGCTAGTTTGTGTTTTTTCAGGAAATCATTGTTGGATTGACTGAACAATTTCCCCTCCCTGAGACCTTGTTTTAGGCAGTAAATAATATGTATGCATGTGATGAATGGGCAATGACCACCTTTTGAAAATATTCCAAATCAAAAAGATTGAAACAAGCATGTAGCCTGTAGCCCAAAGACCAATATTCCCTTGTTTTGTTTTGTTTTTTTGTTTGTTTTTTATCAAGCTGTAGGAGACCAAAAGGAATGGTCTCTAATTCATGACAATTTTCCTCCATTAAACAAAACTGCGTTTACTTAACTTTACAAACCCTGATGTTTAAATGATAAACATTCTTTACTTATTACAAGAGGGTTGCTGGTTCAATTTCCTGTACTGCCGTATGCGATTCCATCTTCTGCGTGGCCCTGTAGTGAACTGGTGGACTCTTCTGGTCCAATGAATGCTGGGTTTGCCTCCAGGTTTCTACATCCCAGAGAAGTGTATTAAGTGGTAAAAGGTGAACGCATGATTAAAGTCATGAATGCTTTGTTAACAAATTCCTTGCTATGTCTCAAAGCACCTGGATGATCCTCTAATAGCTTTGTCCCACAGTGCAGGGCTGTGTCTGTCTTTGTAATTTGGACGACACAGAAACATGACCAGAGGCTGAACATGTGAGACCGCAGGTATCTGTGCCCTTTATGGAGCAGCCAAACATAACATTAGGGAAACATCGGCCTTTTCTCTAATCCAGCTGTCACACGATAGGGGACAGGGCCGTCATGAGAGGCAAGTCTTAGTCATGGACGTCGCCGTGTGATAATCATGGCACAGAGTGCGGTGTCCACTAATGAGAGAACAGGTGGGACTTGTTTGTGAGTGTGTGTTCTAGTCTGTGCCCCCTACGAAGAGTGTGTTCAGTGCAGAGTGGTCAGGTTGTTCTGTGTAAAACCATCTGCTCTGCCTCATTAAGAGTCTAAAATGTGTGTGTGTGTGTGTATGTGGGCACGCTGTGCAGGGGAGTTACTGAAAATGCATTGCCTGTAAATCTTTCAGATTATTAAGGCATGAATTGTGTCTTGACACACACTCGTAGAGCAGTCTGTTTTGGGGCTATTTTGCAACACAGCAGTTTGACAAAAGAGTAAAGGGAAAATCACAATTGACATTAGTGTCAACTTTCAAATAGATACTGATGAGCAACCATGTCAACGGAGTCATGATGCAAATGTGACGTTTTATCCTCTGTCCATCCGAGTCATTGATCATCAACTGATCAGCCCATAGAAACAATCTGCAATCTGGCCCTCACCTGGATTCCAAAATACATCAAATAATAATGTCAGACAGAAATGTGATTTTTGTTTCATTTCATCTGAGTGTCCAGCCCTAAAGGTGATTAGGGCCCTTTGATATACTTGGTGACCTCTGACCTAAGTGTTATATATTTCTTAATTATTCTTACTACAATGATATTGTGTAAAAGGCTGTATGTAAATATATAAAGGCGATTCATCTTCCTTTTCTTACAGCAGGGGTTCCTAAGCTGAGGGGTGCAAAGGTAAGCAAACCACCGCACAATGAAATCTGTCCTCTGCCTTTAACCCCATCACCTTAGAGAGCAGAGGGTGGCTCAAGCTGCAGTGTGTGGATACGGTGCCCTGCTCAGTGCACCTCAGTGGCACCTGATGACTGATGGATTCGAACCTGCAACCTTCCAGACACAACTCCACTTCCTTAAGGGTATTTGCGGGACACATACCTGCACGCAGATCATCGCTGGAAACTCAAAAACAACAGTGAGTTTCAAAGCAGATTCAATTAAACTGATTTAAAAAGACCTTCAGCAGTGGTTCCCAAAGTGAGGGGTGGACCCACCTTTGGGAAGCGCAGAGCGATTACCGGGTGGGTGGATCAGGCCAAAGGAAAATCAATTTTAATATTTTCATTGTGAGAGGGTAAATGCATTGATTTGTCATTGAATTAATTTGTTCAATGAGAATGTTTTACATGAACTCAAATGGTCCATAAATCTATAGGCTACTTTTTCGAGCCAGATGACTTCACACTTCAGCTTTTACCATCTACCTGGGGAGGGCATACAACCTACTTAGCAGAGGGGTCACTTGATAATAATCCTACCAAAAGAAAGGGGTCGGAGGGCTGTAAAAAAAAAGTAGGGGAACCACTCCCTTGCAGCAAAACATGTTCTGATCCCCCATGTTCTCCCTATGTGTACATGGGTTCTTTCCAGGTACTCTCAATTCTGTTCCACAGTTTAAAAAATATGCAGAATTCACTGTCATAAGTAGACTATACGTTTCTGCCCCTTGTTACCCCCTCACACCATTGACAAAAACAGCCAGTGATTTAACCTCTTAAAACTGTAAACATTGCTCAATAGTACTACAGGTGTACTGTGCCTTCGGGGGACACTTAATTAAAAAAAATATGACCTTGTAACTCAATGCACTTCAGTCTTTCTCTTTTAATCCTGAATATCTGATACCACTTTGCTGGTTGAAAAAAAGAACTCTACAATAAAATTCAGACTTGTTGTCACTACTTCATCACTCCATTGTTAGCACGGCTTGTACCAACTAGTATCAATTAAGCTACAAATTTCCATTTGATTCACTCGTGTGTGTCACTGCCAAGAGTGTAGCTGCACATGCTTCTCTGCAGACGTCTTGGAAGTGTCAGAGTATCTTTCTCAAAGACCAGGCAGGCGCTGTGTTTTCCGTGAATTTGAGGCAAAGATTATGCAACCTCATCCTTAAACTGCCCCCAGGGAATGTTAACACTACTGTCAGACTCACTATATCGCTCCACGCTGAGCCGTTCAGCCTGTACTTTTACTGCCCCACTCGTGATAGCTAAAAGCAGCCGTGGCGTGTACGACTGCTTTAATTGTTGTGTGTTTTAAGTAATGCACCACTGAGAATACTTGGTTTTTTTTATTATTAACATTAGATCACATTGTACTCAATCACGGCTTATCCCCGACATGACATATGGCCATGATCTTAAGTCTGGGCGAATGTGAAAGCCCGGGTAAAGCCAAGTGATTTTGTAATCCCAAATGAGGCATCGGCTCCAAATTACAGCCGTGTTTTATGAGTGTCACATGAATCAAGAGCAGGGTCGGGGTACAGCTGCTAGGTACAACTGAAGAAAGTTGGTGAGAAAATCAGATTGTATCAGAAGTTTTATATTGTTTTAGGGACTTTACAGAGCAACATTATGCCTCGCTTTGTAGAAGATTGACACAGATGGACTCTCACTTATTTTCATATTGATGACAAATCCAATCCAGATGGAGTCCCGTATACCTGTTCCTCCAGGTATCTGCTTTATACATTTAATATTGTACCCTACAGGAATTTCTGGCCACTCTGAAATCAATCTCTGCTTTAATACAGAGCCAATTTTCCTCAGAACTCCTCTCTGGTGCGACCATTTCAAGTCAGTCCTGCTGCCTTAACAAGTTCACAGGCGGTCGTGCACTGGAGTCTCGCACGTCTTATTGTTTCTATCTCGGTGAACAAGAGAAACTAAATGAAACTCTAACCTTGCTGTGACTGAGTCTGTGAGTTGGGAACTAGTGATATTTCAACTGTGCCACTGAATAGAGTTTTGTCCTCTGTACCAGTGTGTGAATGTGGGAGACAATGCGCAGATGTTTTATTTGTTGCATTTAACTGCACAAGTGTGATGGTCATTATGACCACTAGGTGACGCTGTAGAAATTAAACTATCAGAATATATCGTTGCAGTCTTTGTACACTGTGTTTGATGGAGAAGATGCTGCAGTAATGTGATGTAACATATTTAATGGAGAAGGTTTTTTTATATTATAAATAATGGAGTCAATTTTTCTAAGCATTTAGGAAAATGAAAATCTTTTTAAAAAAGATAAAATGTTAATATTTAAAGTTGCTTTTAATGAGTAATTACTTTAAGGACCAAAAAGTCAAATCAGAATCAGAAATACTTCAGCTGATATTATTAAAAACCAGTGTTTCTAACACAATCTGTTTCAGCTAAATCCACCCAAACACACACACACACACACACACTCGTGTACGCCCGCCCACCCCTGCTTCACCTCCCTCCCATGATGATTGTTTTGACCTTTGCTCTGAAGGTATAAGGCCATCTGTGCTTGATGTGACAGGTTGGCACATCACCTGGATACAAGCAAATAAACCAGAGAGAGAAAAAAGTACGGAGGGAGCATTTCAAGCATTCACAGGGAGCTTTGAGAGTGGAACAATGCTTCTGCCCCCAGGGAAAAAAGTGATCATGCTGGTATGTTTATATTAGACGGAAAGGAAGCCGTCAATGTCATCGCCAGTGATTTTCTCTTTCACGGCTCCATTTTGACAGTTGACTGTATCTTCATAACCATTCTCTCCCAATCAATAAGGCGATTGTCATAAATGATGCACGATTTCAAACATTTTTTATCTTCTTCCAACATTTGAAAGGATTTCTGAAATGAGTGGCCAAAAAAGTGTCTATTTTTAACCGCTCAAGTCACAAACGTCCACGATTTCTCGCTCAACTCTGTCGAATCTGTCATCATTTCCGCACTTTTTTTAAATGTATTGATTGATTGGTGTTATTTTTAGTTAAAGTCCATACTCTTGGGTAAATGTGGTAAGGGATTGCTCAGTCTGATTTAGAACACGTCAGCAAACAGACGTTTGACGGACGGTTGTAATAAATTAGTGGACGTTTTTTGGAAGCCGGCCGAGGTTCATCATCTACTTTCCCGTAAGCAAACGCTGGCTGCCCCCCCAGTTACACACACAGCCCCAGTTTGGTACAGCATTAGGACATGCGATTATTAATACAGAGGAGGGAGGTGCGCTCACCTCGACAAGCGCCAACACGCGAGCAGCATTACCTCTGCGGCTGCTATGGCAAAGATGTGAGCTGCATTCCTCTGCCCAAAAAACTCACAGCTTCTTTTCCACCAAGGCAGAGGCAGAGACTGAGATCCTGCAGCAAGTTCGGGGACTTCTGTAGGTGTTATCTCCAGAACAAAATCACATCTTTAAGATGACAATACTTTTAGATTCTTCAACTAATGTTGGTTGACAAAAATGTATAAATGTAGGATTTTTTTTAAGTTCTGTTTTCTTCAATTCTGTATGAACAAGTGTGTGTCTTGAAGTAATCCTGTAGTCATTCACCTCAGCTCGTCTTTCACAGGATGATCTGGTATTCCAAAAATCTGCAACCAGTTGCCAACGTCTATATGACTCAATGTTTGCTCTTGCAACATTTGAACATATCCTAACATCACAAGGCTCGTGGTGTTTTTATAATGCAGATACGTGCAGCGCTCGCTGGATTCCATCTGAGTTAAGTTTAGATTGGACCGACCTGAAAGAGGTGAGGACTTATCTGAAACCACCAAAACTCTTTAGAAAATATTGGTCAGGATGTTGGAGTGAATCTGCACCAAAATAAAAAGTCTTAATGTGAAGCTGATGCAGAAGTTTGTCGATGCACTTTAGTGAGCTGTGGTGCAGTGGGTTCATGATTGGGTGGATCATAATGGATGTAATTCAACAAAGGAGGTCAATACTTTCCAGAAAAGAAACCTCCTGCTTGTTGTATGTGTGTCCATGGAGCAGCTGTTAACCAGACGTAGCTCCTGAAGAAGGAGGTGAAACTCCCTCATTTGTGTCCATCTCCAAATGGTGCTGTGCAGCCACATACGATGGGATTTTCTTACCATCTGGTTTTTTCCATGGAATGTAGAGTGCAGCAATTGGTGTGACTTCAAGTGTGGTTCAAACAGAGTGTCCCTGAACCATTTTTGTCACGGTGCGTAGCTACACGTGGGCAAAAAAACAAACAAACAAACAAACAAGCTTGTAAACGTGACAAGGAATTCCACGTCAGCGCACATGCAGGAGAATGGTCGACAGACTTTGTTGTCACACCTTCTGCAGGCTGTTCCCTGTGTGTTCCTCATGTACCGGGGCTTTTATAGTGCCATAAAGTTTCTCCTAGAAACTAAAGATACTTGTTTACGATGACGGTTCTCTGTTTTCACTTCTGTGAGGATTATGCAAATCGGTCTTCAGGCATGCAGACAAATAGAGTTTTTTTTAAAAAAGGAGTTGTGTAAAATGTAGAGGCACTGCCCAGTCTGTGGAGCTACACATTTACATTCACTCTTCACTGAGACTCCTTCAGTGGAGACCTGATGTTGGTGTGTTGATTGCGACTCGTGTTTTTTACTTTGTTTAATTTATACAGTTTTTATAAATGAGACAGGTAACAGGAAGTTAAAATTCGCTGGTTGATTAGTTATCCTCATTCGGAGAAGTATTCTTTACTTATTTAAATTCCATCAACATTCTACAATCCATACTTATACTTATTTTGTCAACTCTTTTGCTAAACGTCTTGCATTGACCCAGTGACCCAGTCAACCAGCCTGAATGTGGAGACCACCATACTGGACAACAACCTTTCACTCGCTCCTTGCCCTCACTTGAACCATTACAACTCCCTGACTGTAAAAACAAACCCTTACCTCACCCTCAAATGGTCCTTTGGAATTTGTGACCGTCCAAAATGTTCCTCACAACAGTACTTTTGGACCATTTGTCCTCGAAGCCCTCGGAGGACCGTTGACCCTCGTCTCAGTACACAAATCTGTGTATTGTGTGCACGTTCAGGTTTCTCAGGTTGCTGTTAGATTGGGAATTACAATGGTTTCTGCAGGAGTGTGGAAGGACCAACTTAACTGACTAAACATCCCAGACTTTATTTGGGCCGCTCACGAATATAACGACCCACAATACGCATTGACCTACGAGGCATCAGGGCTGAACCTGGTTCACTGGTTCAACTGCTTTGTAACTGTGGCTTTTTCTTTGATTCCACGTCGTTAACTCCTCCGCCCTTTTTCCAACAATTGCTGTCACATCAGTATCGACAGTATAGTCAAAGGATTGTGTTTTTTAGCTCAATCCCTACAGACTTAATGAACCGGGTGCCACTGCTGCCTCCATCATTTTCATTGGAATCACTCAACTGAAACTTTTTAATGAAGCAAGCAAAAATAAAATTAAAAAACTCAAGAGGACTTTTATCATAAGAGGAAAATTACAATAAAATTTCACCTAGTCACAGGCCGGATTTGACAGACCAACGTGCCAAAAGTGTTCCCCTATGAGCTATGAGTTTTGAAACCTTTGCTATATATATTTTTTTATACTTAACACAGTTGTCCATGCTTAATGCAGCAGAAAAACTCTATGTCAGCTAACAGTGGTGAATCAGAGTCCCTCTATAGAACACTAAATAGAACAAATAGAACATTTAATAATGTGAAACTGACAGCTGTCCAACTGGACCACCTGCTTGGACAGCTGACCAGATGGACAGAGATTAAATTAAATTATCTTTGATCTTATGCCAGTGTTGTCTTAGTCAGCGTCAAACTAAAGACCAACTGTTACTCTAAACCAAGGTGCAGAGCCATCTTGTCCACTTACACTGAGGTGTCCAAACTTTTTTTTTCTTTTTTACCAGGGTGGTCAGATAAGATAAAGTAAAAATACT
This sequence comes from Cynoglossus semilaevis, assembly GCF_000523025.1. Lineage (NCBI taxonomy): Eukaryota > Metazoa > Chordata > Actinopteri > Pleuronectiformes > Cynoglossidae > Cynoglossus > Cynoglossus semilaevis. Next base: position 6,342,335 of record NC_024321.1, read on the forward strand.
CAAGGACCTGCTCCATCTGAGGTACTTAAGATTCTAATTATATAGTTCTCACATACACTGCATTTTCACACATTTATTTAGTGCATGACTCATGCTTTTGTTTAATTAGTAATGCAGCACTGCCTCACCGCACACTCTTGTGAACGTTTCTGCAATTGTTTTGAATTTTTGATGTGTATTTTATAAAAAAGCATATTGGTGAAAAAAAGTACATCTGTTAAAACAATTCATTTGAAATTTTTTTTTTTCTCCCACAGTAGTTACTTTGCTTTGATACTGCTCATAAAAGAAAAGTTTGGTGTACAAAAAATGGTCCCCCAACCAGAAGTTGAACATGCCAGAATAAAGAACTCTGACCTAAATAATGCAATTGTTAGTAAAAGAAAAGAAAAAAACATCAGTATCAGTGTATTTTCTGATCAACAGAGTTTTGATCCAACATAAACACATTCTCATGTGAACTTTCATTTTTTTATTTACCTCCGCTGATACAGAGACACTCCCAGAAGATCTCAGCGTGCCTTCTCGGCAAGTCTGCATCAATCATGCTCTTATTTTATCTTTCCTAACGTCTAAATTTAGCGTGAGGTGATGCAATGCATCGCATACTTGTTTGATGGGGAAAAAAGCAAACGAAGGGCAAGAGCGAAAACAACATCAGCCATATCAAAGCTGGGCTGGGCGTGGAAGGGTCCAGCCTTGTTCTCGGTGGGTGGAGGTACCAGCCTGCCCTTTTTCTTTGTGTGTACATCTTACATCTGGAATGGGCACATTTTTGCCCCACTCCCTCGCTCCAAATAACATCTGCAGCTAAAATGCCAGACAGGTAGTTAGAGTTGATTGGTCATGGATGGATTTTCTCTCCCTCCTATTTTTCTACCTTGCTCCCTCACTTACTCCCACCCTGTCTTTTTTTTCTTCTCTACAAAGCCCAGGGGCTAGTATTTCACTGATTACAGAGTTCCTCCATTTGAATGGTCGTTTGTGTATTGTCAGAACAAAGGGGCGAGCGGCCTCTGAAGAGGTGCTAGACAGGGGAATGGATTGGGCTCAGCGATTAGGATGAGTGGAAGTGCAGGTTCAGGCTAGCTGAGCAGAGCAGAGACAGATCAAGAAGGGTCTCCACTCCGACTGCTGTGGGACTGCTGTGGGTTGTGACTGGGAACAGAGGACTTTTTCGACTTGACGCTTGTGCAAAGTTGGAACTTCACCCCTCTACCACCAGTGTCTTACTCCTCACCTTAAAGTGGTCGACTCTGACTTAGAGCAACATCCTGCCTTAAAGTCAGGGTAGGTAATTTTTAAAAACCTGGTGAAACAGGCTGAACTGTAATGTAATGATACATTCGTCTACAGTAGGGTACTTTACACAGCCATGTATAGATGTGGCTAAATATTCAGTGACTACTAGCGTTGATAATGCAATTTAAAAATGTTCTGCCCAAAAACATTAGCTAAGACAAGCTAAAGATTAAAAAAAAAATATATATAAAGATCATCGTGGACAACTTTTAGCAAAATTTGGAATAGAACAGTCAGAAGATCAAAATATTGCATCAATCCAGACCAGGTGCCATAGTTGGCCCTTGGACCAGAAACTGGAAATGCCTGCCCTCAAAGCCTCTCCAAGTCATTAATAAACAAATAAAAAATGAAGTAAATGTTAATTTACAAAACCTGATATGGAGTGCAACAATTAAAAGTACTGCTTTATTTCTATTAAGAAAAAAAACATATTCTGAACGATGTAACCAGTGCTATAGAACGGTCCAGACTGTGAAAAAACATCAAAGGTTTATCATGTGTCAGATTTAATTGAAAAGGGAAAGTTGGAGGATTTGGAAGCAAAGGATTTGTATTTTGTAAAATGTGTATTTCCAAACTGCATTGACGTCTCCTTCCTGAACCTGATCAAGTCCCACCAGACCAAACCACACTTCATGTGTTGCCACAACAAGTCCAGGACGGAGCAGTTGCACCTGAGGAAGAGCTTCTCAGACACACAGTAATCAAATAAACATTAGCCTGACAGGTTTCGCCTTTGAACACTCACTTAGTACTTCTCACCTTTAACTCGCAGGGTAATGACTTGGAATCAAAGTCCTCATCAAATAATGTGGGTGAGTCCGGGTCACACGCTTGGTGGGCCTCGGCTGTTCTTTTGATTCCTTGAGCGTCACCTTTTCAAAGCTGTTCTCGGGGCTGATTTCCCCCTTTTTTTTTAATTTACTTTGGCTCCTTTGTGTCATTAATGAGATCTATAAAGTGTCTGCCGTCAGGAGCTGAGCATGTGCTCAAACACGGCGGCATAAAAGACACTCACACGTGTTGTGTGAATGAGTCGAAGCCTTTTGGACACTTTGTCAGAGTCTCACAGCAATTTAATGCCACATTACAAACAACCAGGCCCGTAATTAGGTAATAATTACAGCCGTCCAAGAAAACAATTATGGGTCAAACAATCAGGGAGGAAGAAGAGGAAAAAAAAAGAGCTGACAAAAACACACTTACATCATGTTACTTTCACCACCAGTCCACCCAGTCCTGAAGGCTTATTATGTCATTAAGTCTCACATTGTTCAGGAGGAACAGACTTTGTGATTACATCTGCTCGTCCAAAGGGAGTTGACATTTATCTGTCAAACGCGGGCCAGGAGTTTGGGACACACAGGGGCTGTGGGATGATTGTTATTGGACCGCGAGCTCTGTGACACATTCTGGCATTTTTCTCTCCATCTTCACTGGGCCACATCCAGAGAAATCCAGGAGTTGCTCAGTGACATCCTCAAAATGCATGCAGTCACATTTAAGTTATGGCATGTGTTCGCAACTAGCAACAAGAGAGTCTCGTCATTTTTGTTTGTGTCTCTGGACCGGATCAGGCTCCGTGCTGGACATCAGCGTCACCGGGACCACTGAGGTCAGCGGTGGGGCCGTTAATGCCTCGCGCATGTGCCGCGGTGCTCAGTGATGATTTGTTGAAGAGTGACGCTTTAATTTTCACCCTTCACTCCAGCTCCTTCCCCCTTCAAGGCAAAGCCTAAATGGTTCCTAATGACTCCTGGCAAACAACGTGTGGCGGGGGACAAATTACTCAAGGGCTTCCCGCTTTGTTTCCTCCTCCCTCTCCTTCAGGTGATACTTGAAGTGTCTCTGAGGTAGCTGAGCTGTAGCTGCACCTCCCTCCCTCCTTCTGGCTCCTCTCTCTGCCACCTTTCACAATGTCAAGGTGTCGCGACCCCATCACGACCTGAGCTTATAGCCTCTTTCACACCGATCAATGAAAACCCTCCAACCTCTGGGTCTTTCAACCAGTCTGGTTGTTTTAACCAGGACTCACTTCACTGAACACTGTTGTTTTTTTCCTGCTTCAGATCCCATTGGCAACAAAAGCTAAATTTACATGTGCTATTTTTTTCCAATTTTTTTTCCCCTGCTTCACAATTAACATAGTTTCAATATTAGACACACTGTGTTATAAAACATAGAGACACAGAAGAAGAAGCTCCACTCTCAGCTCCACTGGAACAATCTTTGCTTTTAATCTTCTATTTCATACTCTCTCATCAACGGCTGTCGTTTCTTTTATTCATTCCATTTCATTCAAAGCAAGCCAACTCACCTTACTACCTTCTAACCATCTGTCTACACCAGGCGTGGGTCCTAAAACTTGACAGGGAGGGTCAGGTCAGGAGCATTAAGGCTAAAATGCTACAATTCCTTTAGCTTTTTCTTCGCCGTCTATTGAGGAAATGTGGGCATTGCAGGCAAAAGACAGAAATCTAATGGTAATATATATTAACAACATAATATGGACAAATTTAGCGGGCCATATTATGGAGCCAAATGGGCTGTATCCAGTCCATGGGCTGTAGTTTGCCCATGCTTGGTCTACTCAGCTCAATGATATAACCTACTATCAACCTCCATATGTTGATAAGTCGTCCATCATGAATATTTAATTGAGGACTTTGAAAACTCAGTATTATAATGTGGTTGGGAGTTGATAAACGAGGTGCAGGTATTTGTTTGATGATGACAAATGACTTGAACAGAAGCCAGATATTAACAGTGACGGGCCTCAGTGTATTTAATACTGTTGATGAGTTCTTCTGTAGACGTGCTCCGACTGTTCTGCAGGGTTTGTAGAAAATACAACCCCGTCTCTGATCTTACTGTTATTTACGACCTCTGCCCTTCATTCTATGACTGTTGCACTCTTGGGGTTACAACCCGCAGAACCTAATTGAAAAAACAGACCAGGGCAGAGTTGACACAGGCAGAGTGACTACTGTTTGTCACCTCCTCCTACCGCGGTCAGAAACCACGCTGCCAACCTGCTGACTTCACTGTGACCCAGGTTAATGCTGTTAGTCAAACTTCAGTAGCCTCCAGAAGGCCACCGTTGGAAGTGTGTGAAAAGTGGATGTGAGTGTGTGTGCTGGAGGG
>NC_024321.1:6346822-6347048 GCF_000523025.1 Cynoglossus semilaevis
AGTTCAGTAGGTTGAGAGGAAGAAGGACGTCCTGTTAAGGTCTCACACGCTTGTCGGCCTGTGACTCCTGAGTTAAAATAAAAGGCTTCTGGGTGGCTCATTTGAGTCGCTGGTTTCCCCTCTGCATCACTCGCCTCACCTTGGGAATTCAATGGGACACATGTACCCCCCCCCCCCCCCCCCCCACACACACCCCCCCACCCCCCCCCCCCTTCCCAACACCCCC
>NC_024321.1:6347483-6350431 GCF_000523025.1 Cynoglossus semilaevis
TGGTGAACCGAGGGGACACCTCACCCCCCCCCCCCCCACAACCCCACACACACGCACACACATCCCCTTACATTTGCAACACACACCACAGCTACTGCCCCCCTCCTTCACAGGGGCCCGCGCACCCCTCCTTTCCTTTAAGTCAATATGTCCGTGTCAGAGATGAAAGTGCAAAGTGGGAGGGACGCGGAGGGGGTCCTGACACTAATGTAGTACACTGGGCTTCACTTACTGATCTGCCAAGTTCCTTTGTGGAGCCCTAAATGCCTGCTAGGGCCCTTTGAACCGCTGAGCGCTTGCCTGCCTTCAGATGCCTCCTCCTTCAGCTTCATTCCCACAGTCCTGTCCTCGCCAACAGACCAGGCGTGCACTAGTTAAAGGCTGCAAAACAACTGGGAGTCATTTCGGTAATAAAGTTTCCTGTTTGCAACACGTGACCCAAACTCCTAATTAGTTTCCCAGTAAAAACCCAGAGAGACAGAGAGAATCCTTGAACCTGTGGTTTGGAGGCTCTTTCATTGGCTGCCAAGCACAGCGAGCCAGGTAAACCAAGACCTTCAACTCGCTCGCTTGTTTTTCCTCACTCTTCTCCTCTTGTCAGCTAATCTCTGTGGGTAACCTTATCCCAACACTTCAGTGCCCTCCTCCTCTTCCTCCCCCTGCTCCTCCTGCTCCTTCTCCTCCTCTGTTCATTAGAAACTGGACTGAAACAGCTCTGCCCATTCATAAAGCTCACTCTTGTTATGCTGCAATCAGCGGTGGAAAGCCCTCTTTGATGGATTCTGACTGTTTTATCAGGACATCTTTCATTACTGTTTTCCTAGCAGTGTCAGCAGGAGGATTTGTCGAGGCAACAATTAATTTGACTAATGATCGCGAAAGGCTTCACTGTTCACTGAAATAGTAAAAATGTTCATTTCTGTCAATAGATTCGTGACAGCTTTGAATTACAGAAAGGTCAAACAGATACCTGCACTACGGCTCCCTGCGTGGTCAGGTGGTTAGATGTTTTACCAAAGTGAGTAAACATTCTTTTTAAATCAGTAGACTGCGCAAATAATCAACATATAAATCCACAATGTTCCGACTAGTCCAGCTGCGACATGATTTCTCAATAGGGTGTAAAGAAAACTAAGTGTTTTTGGGCACATTTTGATCATTTTTTTTTTTTTTTTTCATTCTAGTTGAATTTGAGAAACATATTGGCACATCCCTGTAATACAAATGCTGGTTGAATAGAAACTGTCATATTATTATTTCTTCCTGCCATTAGGGTGCGTACAAAGATTTTTTTTTTTTTTTCATTTTTAACATATAAAGTCACGTTATCTCAGAACAACCGTAGTGATGCATCAGATCTCCAGGATCTCTTCTCTGCTGCTGGCCACAGCCAATCATCTGCCTCCTCCCAACTGTTATCGTTTCCCTTCTTTACTGTCATGCAGGTCATCTCCATGTTCTCTTTAGAACATTCATGAATCATCTCTGTGGTTCTTTTTATTTTCCTTCTGCCTTTATCTGATCCCAAAGGTTTTCTTCTGCTTGAGGTTTGATTTAATTCTCTTGGAGCAGAGAATCTAAAGCAGATTAACGTGGGCACTAAATAATACTACATGTCTGTCTGGCTCACCAAAAAAGAAATTAAAATGTCTTTTGTGAGCATTTTGTTGCAAAAACCACCTACAAGGAAATAAATACACCCATGAAGATTTGGCTGAAAACACTACCCAGATCTGACTGTTAAACTCTGTAAACAGTTGCAATTCATGTCCCAATGAGGTGCCCTAGATAAGAGGTTAGATACCCCCTCCAGATGCATTGAGATCTGTTTATCAGAGTAGGTAAGAAGCGAGGTACGTTAGGCAGCGAGGGGTTAAGTATCTTGACCTAAAACACCACACATCTAGCTGGAATAGAACCCGTGACGTGCTGGTTGGAAAGTTAACCCTGTCTACCCACTGATCCACATCTTTCTGGCCTCGCTCACCTCTCATACTGTGACAAAACAACAACTTGATTTTAAAAGGAGGGGGTGGAGGGGGGCTTCCCCTGTTTGCCGCGGCGGTGATACACTTCCTCCTCCTTGTGACTCACAGGTGGCCACATCCAAGAGCTGCTGCTGCTGCTGCTGCTGCTCCCTCTCCCCTCAGTTGTGGATTTAACAGCCATGCTCAGAGAAGTTTGAAACAAACACGTGCTAAAGGAGGCGACGAGTGACTCCTCAACACTGGCTGTGTGTCACAGTCCCGGCTGTAATTGCTGTTTATCATCCAGCTTTTCTTTGTCAGGTGCCTCTGTTTTCAGGCAAACCTTTATTGGCTTCTAGTGTGTGTGTGTGTGTGTGTGTGTGTGTGTGTGTGTTAAAGCCTCATTTGATCAAACACAGCCACAGCCTGGTGTATCTGCTCATAAGAACTCTTCAAATGGGCCTTGCTTGATAATTACCCTTCACTCCATTTTGCTGTGATTTCCCGCCCTGGGGCAGACAAGGCCAAATTAGTCATGCTTTAACTGATATTGTACGTCAGCTGTGTTACAGGGATTATTAAAGTGCACTGTGGTTGACAGGATCAAGCCTTCTTGTTAGGCAGTCGGCCATGAATCACAGGCTGAAGCCACATCCACCAGTGTGTCCCTGCACATGTGAACACGCAGCAGAGATAAAAGAGCTTGGTCCCTGAGAATCGACACATGTTCATGATCAGCTCCATAGATTATTATGTTCCCCTGGAATATAATTGATTTTTTTCCCTGTCTCTCTGTCCCTCTGTGTGTGTGTGTTTATTTTCTTCTGCTGTCTGTTTGCCTTATGTTGATCAGGGGGCTGCAGCTCTTAGTTAAACAAGCCTTTTCATTTCCCACTAACCTCCCCACAGGAGGCCCTTTGAAAAGCCCCAACATGGGAAGTTATGTATGTAATCATTTAGAATCATTTTGAATATAAATGG
>NC_024321.1:6350477-6387601 GCF_000523025.1 Cynoglossus semilaevis
CGAACCACAAAGCTTTTCTTTCTTTTTTCACCCCTCCTACTTCTACTACTTCTTTCTTTCTCTTGCTTTCTTTCTTTTTTTTTTTTTTTTTTTGTTTAATGGCAGCAGGGATGTGAGTTCAACTTTACTGCTTTCACCTCTGAAGCGCTCGTAAACACATTCGCACCTCTCTTTCATTTAAATGCGGGATAAGTTATAGCACATTATTGAAAAAAAAGAAGAAGAAGAAGAAGACGAAAAAACTCAAAGTCGACAACAGCCTGCATTTGAATGCTGTCTGGGGCCAATCCACAAACCAGGTGCAATTTAACAAGGGGCAGAGAGAGGAGCGGTTTCATCAGGACGAACGTGGAGTTTCGCTGTCAATAATAATAATAATAATAATAATAATAATAATAATAATAATAATAATAATGCGTAAAACATGCGTAAAAGTCGACCCTCTAACCAAAATATCCTTCACAATATTCTTCCCTCTCCAAAATATTCCCGACATTCCTAATCCAGATTTCCAAAACTCATTTAATCCTCTCCCCACACCTACAAATACCACATATAAACCACTCCAACACCTTCCTCTTGTTCTCTTTCTCTTTTACGCACGGCTTTGCCCACCGACGGGAGAGAGAAAAAAACCCTCTCCAGCCCCGATGGTCTCTCCACGATTACCCTATCAGGTGCAAACCGCTGACATGTTTCCACCCACCAACAACAAAAAAGCCTCTCTGTGCCCAAATCTCAAGTCACAGACGCACAAACACCACTGACAGGCACTGCTGCGCCATCATCAGCTCTCCCCCAAAACTGCCTCGCACCGCTGCCACTCGTACACTGATTTTCTCTGAGTTTTTTTTCTCCAGACTTGGATATTTTTGTACGCACTCGACTCATTTCTAGTGGTAGGACGTTTTTTCCTCATTCACCGCATTTTTTCTACTTTCCCTCTCCGTAGCACTTGGCAGAATAAAATGACCCGTGCAAGGTGTGCGAATCCCCCGCAGGTACGGACGGAGCTGAGGAGGTGCTGATCTCCGGAGCTGCGGGATTGTGTGAGATTGTGCCACAGTTCGACTTTTTAGAAACTCTTGAAGGATATCTTTTTTGGACGTGTTGTTTCTGCTGAGAGATCGATCTCTGAATCCGTTGGCACCGATTTACGGACACGGATTTTGGGGGAAGCGGTGGAGACTGATCAGAGAAAAATATTACTCCTGGATTATCCACGCCAGACGAGGAAACACCTAATGTTGCACTCCGTGACTCTGCAAGTGTTCTCCGGTGATTTATCTCTATACCGGGATTCAGTCTCGCTCCTACCGCCGGCGCTGTGTGCGTAAAGGACGCACAGGGAGCGAGAGGCTACACAGACACAGACACGCAGAGAGACAGGGACGGGGGTCGATTTGGCTCTAAATCTGTGGAGGCAGGTGTACTTCAGGTGTATCTTCTGCGAGTCAAGATGTCTCCTTTACCGTCGAGGTTCATATACCTGTAAGTGTCCCACGTCTGTGCTGCGCTTTTGCGCATTAAATCCATGCATTCTTACCAATAGAAGTCGCCAAAAGCTTCATATTTGCGCCTTGCTGTCAGTCAGGTACAGGCTGCGTTTATACTTCATGTAATTGCCTGTGTGATTCACTCCCCTCCTTTCCTTCTCTCCTCTTCTCTCCCCACTTAGGTGTTTACACTTTCTGGTACTCTATTTCCAGCTGCAGGTAGGTTTACTCCTTTATTTTTATTTTTTTTTAATTGTTTTGAATTTTATGCTCGTTTTGCATGTGCACCTTCTACGCAATAGTGTCAAGTGTTGCTTGACAACTGGAAACAAGCTTGTTTTAAATATTAATGGAAATCGGTGTGCAAGAAAGTCAAAACACACGTCTTTAAAACAGAAAATAAATAAATAACATTAGAAAATCCCAAACCTGGCTTTAACGACTGTAGATGTAGAGGAATAGTAACATGGAAACGCATAAAAACTAAATCGGTACAGATGGGGTTTTTTTTAATATAGTAAAGTTAGTTAGTTAAACATTGAATGACATCATGAAAAAAAGCTGTGCAAATCGCCAAATACGAAAAAAACTCTTCCAAATCATCTAAAACCGCAACCCAAAATAAAATGCACCGACATTAATTAACTAAAAAAAACACAGCAAGGTTGAGTATTTTATTGGAGACTTTTGCGATAGTTGTTTGGAGTTTATAAGGTCTTCCCTGTAGGGATTCTTTGGAGCGTGTTGCGTGGAATTTGTCTTTTTTTTCCTCCAGTGATTGACCTTTCCTCTGAGCTGTAATGATTCGCAGGCGGACGCTGATGCAGAGTGCGCTGCTCCAGAATATCTGCTGTGTTTAGTGGGATGACGTGTTAAAGCACAACATCCCACTTGCGGTTGATTTCACTTAATTTCTCAGCCACATTCTGATCCACGTAAGACTCAGACAGATAATAACCGGCTTTTATGTCATTAGGTAAACCAACACGTGTTGAATATCGGCTTTAATTTTATTATAAGAAATTTTTTTATTATAAGAAATTTTTTGTTTTTTACCTTTTCATTGTAAGGAAACCGTTGAGCGTTATTATGACGTAATACGAGATAATTCCGGGGATTTGTCGTCAAAATGTAATAGATAAACTTTAATCAACTCATACAACGTTATGTAAGTCTGTTTGCAATCTGAGGCCCAGAGCAAATATAAGAGGGTGTAAATGAAATCTTTAGATTTTTAGTTCAGTTGTCTATTGTGATTAATTAACAGTCGATTTAGAGATAAGGGTAATTATCAAACAAAATTAACAAGGTGTCAAAGACAGGAGTGTCCTTATTTGTTCAAGGGAGGCAAGTAAGATAACATAAAAATACCAGAGGACCAACTGCCCTGCACTCCTGATGGGGCAAAAATTAAGTAACATATAGCACCTATAAAAAAAAGTATTTTTTTACATCCAATATTTTACTTTGTTAAATTGTAATGAAATCCAAACCAATAGTTTGAGAGCTTTCTACAAAATAGCTCACCTTTTTGTAATGTAAGTTTTGTTATTGACTTCCTCAAATGATCCTTGAATATAACAAGAGAAACCCAAAATTAAAAATATCCATAATAATGTTAATGTAAAGCAATAAAATAATTAAAATTAATGATGATGACTCAACAAATAACTTAATTTTATGTCAAATATGTGGAAATGGGTAAAACCTCTGAATATGTAGGGGTTTCTCTAAAATATGGCCATAGCAAAGGAAATAAAGTCAAAATACAATTCATTTAAATTACAGGTAGTGTCAGAATTATTAATTTATCAAAAACAGGCCCAGAAATTGGGTGAAATAGCTTAAGTTAAAAATAAAACCAGAAAATTCAATTCAATATCTGCTAAAATGATCAACTGCACACTATGACGTCAGGTCTTAATATTATATCATAATAAATCAAAATACAAAGGAAATCACAGCCCACATTAAACCTGCAGCAGTGCCATAAAAGCCCCCCGGTACCGGATTTTGGACACAGCTTTGATTAGATTCAGACAGTCACCAAAGAAGAAAAAGAAAAAAGATCTGTATTGTCATATCAGATTTTCTCCTTGTGTTCATTTGACTCTTAATGTCTCTGCGGTTGTGATTTTACACCTGAAACAAAAGAGAAAACCGCAGATTTGAGTCAACTTTGAAGACACTGCCAACACAAGCGTCTGTCCTCATTGGTGTGTTTGTCTGACCCTGTCTGAGTGTGCGTTTTAGTGTGTGGAGATAAAAAAGGTGTATCACTGATGGAGGCGACAACTAGGCTTCCTCAGCCCAAGAAGAGCACAAGATCTTTTTGAAGTTTCAGCCGTATCCGTTTTCATGCTATTTCTTTGAAGAAAGGAGACGGCGTGATAAAAAAAAAAAGAAAACTTGTTGCTAGTGCTCACCTCAACCATGTGCTTAGGCTTGCCTTTCCCCTCTGCTGCAGCGAATCGCAACTGTCTACCAAACACACTTTTATGTTTGTTTAGAGATGGTGAGATTTAGGATATATCCCTCAGCGTTACCCTGTTGTTGCTGCGTCTGCATGTAAGGTTCATTTTTCCACATTAATGCTCACTTTCAAACAAGTGTTTGGTGTTTTTTTTTTTGGGGGGGGGGGTCTGAAGTTTTTTTGAAGTGCATCTTCATGACATCTTGCTGCCTGTTGTAGCTGTCCATCACAGCTGCATTTACGCAGAATAATAGTTGGGCTTTTAGAACCAGGAACTACCTGAAGAAACAACATGGCTCCTGCCTTCAGCTGCTGCTTCTCTCACTGCCGCTCACATTCCCTTGAAAATTATGCAAATTTAAACCATCACCATCCGCACAAATGTACAAAGGACAGTTCACCTTCTAGCCAGAAGGTGTCAGTACTAACAAAAACAGTGAGGTTTCCTTGTAACAAAGAAGTGTTTTCTGGCTCCAAATAAGGTGACAACCTTTGTTGTCTGTGGAAGAGTGAATCAACACAGTCATCTTCCAACCAGAAGGTCAGGCATTTGATTTCAACAGTGCCCTTACTGTGTAGTTGGAGAGTATTTATTAGGAATAGAATCAGGTGTGAAAAGATATAAAACTCTATAACAAGTGCAGCTGAAGTGAGTCAGTGTCTGCTGTCAAACTGTGTTGCCTGAATCGAGTGAGTTACCCCTCGAAAGTGGAGTTGTAGTGGAGGATAGTTAACACTGATGTGATTTGTTGGCTAAAGAGTTTCAAAAAGAGTTGCAGATTTCACTTCTGCTCTCATTTTCTGCCCGTTCTCCTATCAAAAGTAACACCTTGGGCCAAGTGCTCTGCGTAAACATGTCAAAAAGTTGGCCGTTACTGTCAGAATTGTTTGTTTTTTTTTAGAACTAAACTATCATGTTTAAAGGAAAACCAGAGTTCATTGGGGGGCAGCTTGACTCAGGGGGCATTTAATTGCAGCCTCCACCTGTCTACATGCTGCTGTCTCTCTGGCGGAGACACTTCACCCCAGTGTTGCTCCTGGAGTGTTTTCCAGCAGTGTGGGAATGGGGAAAGAAAGATCTGTAATAGAAAGATTCCTGCAAAATAATGTGTAGTATGAGTGAAAGGGTGTGAACGGCTGAATGGGATGGAGTGTAAAATGCTTTAAAGGTCTCATCAAGGCTATAAAAGTGCTACATGGGAACGGACCATTTACAATTTCACAGGTCGGAGCCCCGTGCCCCTCCACCCCCTCCTACAGTTGCAACACAGAATGAACAGCACCTGGTTCAGGGACGCCACGTTATAGAAGCTTTTACAGTTTTTTGCTAAAGTTTATTTTTCCCTCATTGACTTCCAGCTTCATTCTTCTGCTGCCACCATTTCCCACCGTGTTTGCTACATGTCATTAATTTAGTGAAGTTAGAATAACATGAACCTGGGGTATGTAATGTGTATATAATTAGCCACCTGAGAACAGCCACATAAAAAGCCATTACTGTGCAATTACCACACCATACAGCTGGGGAAACGGGCTCTTGGCGTTAAAGTGAGATTCCAGGGCTTCTGAAAGTATACGTTTCCGCTCTCGCTACTCCACATGTCGGGTGACACGCTCGCCTTCATGACACGCAGGTCAACGCCGCCATTTCAAACTGTCAAGGCCAAAGTGAGGCGTAGAAATTAGGTGGGTGGTTCGTGAAAAGTCGATTGTTTTTCGATTCAGTTACTCAACAGGTTCGAGGTGTTTTTGTGAATTGGACGTGCCTTTTCACATCTCTGCCCGTCTTCCGATTGCTGTGTTTCCTAATTTATGGACGCTGAATTGCCTGCAGGCAGATATTTGTTTGATGATAGTGCAACAGGTCTGGGTGCTTCGGGTGTATAATTGCTAGTGGCTGGCTTGCTTGTGGAAATGGAGTACAGGTTTTTCAGCTTGGCCTCGGGCATGGTTTACTGCTCTGCAAATAAAGACCAACAAAGTCTGTTGGATTTACAGTCAAAGACTGACTTCATTAGGAAATCTACAGGATTGATAGGAGCTTGTAAAGGCAGCAGGTACGAAATGTGCCCAGAGAAGGCAAACTGAAATGCCACAGCCTCTATTTCCTGGTTGTTATCTTGAATGTCACGCCCTGAAGCAATATTCCTTTTTTTTGACACAGTCCATTAAACAACAGCACACATCACAATCCACACCTGTGTTTTGACAATCCCTCTCTCTCTCTTCTCTCTCCCTCTTTCCATCTCCCGTCTTCAAACAACCCTGCAGGAATCTCAGCAGACTTCTGCAGATTTCAGGATTTACATCGAGAACCACACGCGGAATCCCGACGACGTGAGCCGGAAGCAGGTTCGGATCTACCAGCTCTACAGCAGAACCACCGGGAAGCACGTGCAAATCCTGGGGAAGAAGATCAACGCCAATGGAGATGATGGGGGCAAGTATGGTATGGGAGAACTCCAGTGCATCTCACTGACATTTTAGCTCAGTCTGCAGGAGAGCAGGATGAGATACTGTCAACAAGTAGCAGCTTAGACACGGAGCTGCTGTAGCTTGGATTAAACCAGACCTCTCCAAACTACAGGAGGGATTGCACTGAAAGCCTTTAGTCCTGCTGACCTTTGGTCATGATTTTGGGTAACCAGAGCAACTATAGATATTTGATGCTGATTAACTGAGGACAGAAATGTGCACCTTCTGTTCAAGCAGTAGAATCTCTGGTTTGTTTTTTTAGCTTGTGTATGATGTAACTCTGTGGTGTTGCTCAACAATATTGTCCTTTAAAATAGAACAGTGAATGTTCATGTTGGAAATCTGGAGTAGAGAGTGACATTCAGATGTCAGAAAATTAAATACTAATCAAAACTTTCCCACAGTTCAGACATGTTTGCCTTTATTTGTCTAGAAGCACTTTTTCAGCCTGCAGCATAGCAACAAACTAGCTTCTGGATACATGTCTACTGATGTTAGTAAGATACAGTACTGGGCCAGAGTGATGTGTTTTAGGACCTACTTATAGTATTTTAGTACAAATACTTCTTTGGAGTTGCACTTATTGAATTAGGATGACGGTTTTACTTGGCTGCTAACTGCAAAACAATGAATTTGGCTTGCAATGCATTGGTGCTGTGCCCTCTGCTGGAGCATTCAGTAATTACTTAAGATAGCCTGGACCACGTTTTTGAAGCATAAACCTTGGCTTTGTTTAAAAATAATCTACTACCGCGTTTTTATGGTGTTGTTAATCAGCGATACCAAAGTTTAGTTGCCGACAGCAGCTTTAATCTTGGACACCGATAATTATAAAGGTTTGATGGACCTGCTCACCGTGATCTGTGAAAACCAACTCAGCCAATGGGATAAATTACCACCTGACTGGGCGCCCTTTGATTGAGTGGCGCTAACATGAGGCAGAAGGTCCAATGTTGTACTTAGCTTCAGATATTTCACCGTAACAGCTGACTCACGGCTCTGAAATTGCAGGTCTCCAGTGCCTCTCGGAGTGAGTGAGTGTGTGTTCAGTCACAGATGCGGCGAAAGGCAAAGTTTCCTCAACTGCTTGTTAGAGCTTGAGTGGAAGCAGATCCAATTTTTCCCATGAGGCCTTGCCAATTCCACCCTCCGCCTCTTTTACCCTTCTCCCCCTCTCCCCCTCCTCCCCCTCCTCCTCCTGATCCTACTCCTCCCAGTCCAGCTGCAGTACCTGGCACCTGTGAACTTCTTTGCACTAGCTATTAGCGTACAGAGGAAGATTCTCTTTACTCTAATCCACCTTTAGTCACAGAACCACGGAGGAAATACATCACCTCAGGTCTGTGTCTGTTCAGCTAAAGTGGGGGAGGAGGGGGGAGGTTATAATTCCTTTTAGGTGTTCCTGCAGCATATTTGTTATTTTCAAAAGACAAGAATTATCTTTTTCCAGAACAATCCGTTGCAACTGACCTCTCTCAGAGCAGATCTCGGGTCATTCTTCGAAAGCTTTTAAAGCGATAAAAGTGCTAATGTGGCATTAGCGCAGCAGTAGTTTTGGACGTTTGTCTACAGGTGAGCCCCACACTGAGGTCAACAAATGGGTGCTTATTGTTCATATGGCACTGACGCACAGAAAGAAAAAAACATTGCTCAGGAGCAAGAGAAGAAACAGAGCAGTTCATGCGTCATCGCTCACAGTCAGACCTCAACGTACAGCAAATATCTGCGAGGTCGAAAAAAGATCCCACGATTTTTAATTTTCCCTGTTTTATATACCAACTCTGGCCACCTGTGGAGCCTGCGTCACTGTCGAACATACCCACCGTACCCACGGCTAATACACACAATATGTCAGCGGCCGCTCGCAGATGCACATATAGCTCCACCACATTCTGTTCCCATTAAATGAATTCAGTCTCTTCTTTCTTCAGACATTTTTAGTTATTTTGTCATCATGGCGTCGCGGCCGCAGGGATCCCTGCCTCTGGGAGGTCATTGAACCGCCTTTCTTGTACATTTACACGCTGTGGATTATATGGATTATGGTTCTGAAGTGCTTACACTGCAAATAAAGTCAATGCCACTTGTTAGTGGTACTGATGACAGTGCGATTCCCCTGGACTGTTTGTGTTTCCCTGCAACCATGAAGCTTTTAATGGAGTTTGTCGGAGCCCTCAGCTGCCATGATGCTTATTTTCAAAAATTAGTAGTTTACTCTGAGTCCATGAGAAGAAGTCAGGGTTTGGCCTGCGTCTGAGGAACAATACAGTAGAGTGGAGAAGAGAAATATTGTTTTATCTGATGTTCTGGGTTGGTTCCTCATACCTGAGGTTGAATTTTTGGGTCCTGCTCACAGCGAGAACGCCAGTGTTGTCGTCACACAGCACTGATTTGCCTCGCAGAGTGGGAGTATTCTCAGAAGCTTCATTCACACACTCCTAATGCACAAACCAGATATTTTTCCCTTTCTTACTGAGTCAAATATCAGAGTCAGAAATGTACAGCGGACATAAAAACTTAACACCGTCCTTTTAAAATGCCAGGGTTTTCAGCGTCAAACAATGACAGTATTGTATATTTGATGTCAGAACCTTTTTTTTCTATCATTAACAAGATATATGATCTGCATATTCCAATTTAAATAATGGAAAAACTATTAGGGGAAAAGTTAAAACAGCAAAAATAAAAAGTGTGGCCCTGTAAGTATACATATCCTTTTGGAAGTCATGTTCAAACCAATGATAAATACCAGTCACTACACATGGGATGTCAATTAAAAAAGACAAACCTTAGATAAGGTTCAGCCGTCGTAGTAAAATGTTGTTGCCCAGCTGAGTATCGCAAAACATATTCTGTTTCCCTGAAACAACAACGAAATACTCTGAATCAGAGTACTTTTTTATGCTTTGGGACTGTTTCTACAGAAGCATGTGTCATGTTTTAGATGGAATTATGACTAAATATTATTAACCAGGACTTGTTTTGACTGGTTCAGACTGGTTCTGATCAGAAACCAGTTAAAAAACAAGACCTCGATCTTTTGAAAATCTGGGGTTTGACCTAAAAAGGACTGCGCAAAGGAGACGCTCACATAATCTGACAACTTTCTTCTTCTCCGTTTATATATTCGTTATACACAGGCTGTAGTTGTCATTAAAGAAATATAAAAATATAAATTGTTAAATAACTCATATTTAACAAAAAGGCAGTGTTTCCTGTTTAAAGCTGCTGTGATTTATTCACCTACAGTGACCACCTCGTCCCCCTTTCCCTGTTATCACCTCTACGGCAGGTTTCCTTCTCCACACTTTCCCCCCAAAGGTTGGATTTTAAGGGATGGGGGCAGGAGAGGAGTTACTTCTGCCCCCAAGCCCGTCCCGTCCTCTTCGTCTATTCTTCCTCTCCTCCCTTGAGTGCCGCTGAATGGCCCTGTGTGTTAAACAAATGGATCATCTTAACTTTTTGATTGAGTGAGCACAGACTAAAGGGAACTTGAAACCTAATCCTGAGGGGCACATAACCGCTCCACAAATGTTTGGCAGATCTCTTTGCCGGTCGAGGGGGCGAGCAGAGACAAAGGTGACCTCGCGGGGGGTTCACATACGGGCTGAGAGAGGTTGAGGAGGATCGGGAAAAATAAAAGAAGCCGCCAGGACGCGTCTTTAGAGTGGATTATCCCTGTGTCAGGGTGAAGTGATGACAGCGTTGTTGGTTTAGTGTTAAAGGATGCTCAGTTGATAATCCACATCCATTATTTGCTCTGGGGACCCCTGATTCTAGCCCTAATGTCAGTTTTCCCTTAATGAGATTCATTATATCTTATAATTATTGTTATCAATTAATATAATGGGGAATTAATTTAGAATGTCCTACTGTGTTTTTTTTTTTTGGTCCAGTTTAATTTGAGTTATATTATTTAGACCTAATTAGTCTGTGGATTAAACTGACAGCAGTTTCTCTCCTTGTCCATGCAGCTCTCCTGGTGGTGGAGACGGAAACATTCGGGAGCCACATTCGAATAAAAGGAAAAGAGAGTGATCACTACATCTGCATGAACGAAAAAGGCAAAATAGTGGGAAGGGTAAGAACTCTTTCTTTTATCTCTATTTTGTTTTTTTGTTTTTTTGTGCAGGGATGTCCAAAGTCAGGTTCCAGGGTCCATAAGAAAGTCTTATTAAGTTTTTTGACCATCTGGAAAACATTGCAATTTAGCTAAATGCTACGAATTTTGCTAAATCTAGACTAAATTCCAAGTCAAAAATATCAGATGACTTTTATTCTTTTGATGTTATTAAACATTTTTTTAATGTAAAATTACCAGATTCATTACTTTTTGTACCATCTGACATAAAATATGTTGGAAAAGTTGCCTGCACCAAACAGACTGTGACAGTTGCTAATGTCAAACCTTGAAAATACTTGGCGTTGCATCCCCGTAACAAAGTTTAATATCGTCAGTGATGGGATTGAGTTGCTTATGTTTAGGATGAACATTTTAAGTGAACACTCTTAATCCGCTCTGAATTGAACGCAGCTTCAGATCTGCTTTCTCCTGCTGTTTTTTCTACACCCTAACAAAACCCCTTTGATAAGTCCCAGCCATTCTTCCATTACGTAATCGGCCTACTCCTTTGACACTCGATCAGTCAATTACGGACTGCAATCACCACAATGCATTGAGAGACTAATGGTCACTTAGGAGGAATGCCATTGCAATTATGTCACTTAGTCACACCAGGTGGCCACAAGAGCAGTGCATGACTGCATTTGGATGACCGCTAAGACACGGAATCAAAGTTGAAATGTGGAAACGAATGTTGTCGTTTCCGAGCCGCGCACGTGATTTGATTGTGTTAATAAGTCATGATGTCAGCGGGCAGTGAGTTGTTGTAGCACAAGTTTTCTGTCTCTCTCATCATGGTAATTTGTCAGAAAAGTCTGGTTAATACTTGCAAAGTTAAATTTGTAAAAAAAATATTCAATCACTTCCTCCTTAAACCGTTGTTGATTGACTGACGACTAAAGTTAGTTATTTATTATTTACCTGTTCAAATCACTGCCTTCAGTGTTGTTAATCGTTTTTCTTTTCATTCTTGATAATCTCAGAATAATCTCAGAATAAACCAAAACTTAAAAAATAAAGTGCAAAAACTGTTACAAACAGAGGAAAGGAACCAGTCCGAATCATTTCTATTCATGACATTACTAGTAATAATCTGTGGTCATCAAATCTGATGTCATCGTGATAAATCGAGTACATAATGATGTCAAGAAACAGCTGAAAAAACATGAACTCTCCCACACCTGATTCACGTTTGATTCATCTGGTAACAACGACTGTTTCCTGCGACTGACTTCTGTCAAAAGATTTCCAATTAATTTGGTCATTGTCTATAAATGTTCAAGTACCAAAAAAAACCTCTCATGTCGTCTTTTTGGTAATGAATTAAAATCCTGTTTCCTTTTTTCCCCACAGCCTGATGGGAGGAAACAGGAGTGTGTGTTTGTGGAAGAATTCCTGGAGAACAACTACACAGCTCTGGTCTCGGCCAAGTACAAAGGATGGTACCTGGGCTTCAACAGGAAGGGGCGACCCAAGAAAGGCTCTCGGACCACACAGAGGCAACAGGAAGTCCACTTCATGAAGCGGCAGCCGAAAGGCCAGGTGGCTCCGCTTGAGGAGTTTCGTTTCACCACTGTAACTAAGCGGACACGAAGGGCTCGGCGGTTAAAACCCAACCCCAAGAGGAACTGATGGGACCGATGGGACAGCACTAATTTTACTCAAACGGGTGGGGTTGGGAAGTCTGGAGAGGGTGGGAGTCCTGGTGAGGAGGAGAAGGTCAGACTGAAACTGAAAAAAAAAAAAAAAATCTCAAGCTTCTTGGTTTCCGTAAAAAGAAAGACAGACAGAAAGAAAGAAAGAACAAAAAAAAGTCAAAGATGTTTTATTTTTGTATTTCAGGTTGACTGAATATTTCCTAACTCTTGGATTCTTCTGGGTTGATGTCATTGTGCTAACGTTGTCCGTCTGTCATGTTATTTATACTGGATAAACTAAAGGACTTGTGGGAGACTTTCCCCTGGCCGTCGTCGTCCTCAGCTCGGCTCCGTGAACTGCAAAGCTGAAGGCGTACTTTCTGTTTTTTGACAATGGGGACAGAAGCGGGAGCTGACGCAATGTTATAAAAATCAGCCAACTAGAGATTTATTGGAATACCTGTCGGTTTTTGTTTGTGTAGCCCCTGACAACACGGATCCCATACTTTCCACTGGAATCAGACACCATGGAGATAAAACAGAGAGAGAGGTGGCAGTCGCAGGTGACACTGCACTGCTGTGATCACTGTGTAGCTTTTAGTGCAATATTTTACAGGTCTCTCTCTTTCTCTACTCCCTTCCTTCTTCTCCCCCTCCACACACACACACACACACACACACACACACACACGTCTCTCAACCCCAGCTTCATCCGTGGCTCCTGGAATGCACCGAACCCTGCGATTTCCTCACCATCCTTGTGATACAGCTGAAACATGACATGCTTTGACCTGTCAGGCACCAGCCTTTAGTGGCTTTAGTGTTCTGTCACAATCAGGAGAAAGGTGTTAATCCCCTGGGTTTTCCCCCTCAGGCTACATCCATAATGCATCGTTTTCTTTTTTTTTTTGTTCAAAAATGGCCGTTTCAAAGGGAAATGATCTGTGTCCAGGCCGCTGTTTTGGCTGCGTGTAGGGCTCAACACGTCACCACACACTCATTGTTTAAATAAGATCTACACTTGTAAGCTCTTGCAGCTTTTTTGCCAGACTGACTTTTGAAGAGCAGTTGCTAACAAAGACAGCAGAGTCCTCTAAGGTTACAGTTTTTAGCTTTAGAAAAGTATGTTTTAGTGGCTACGCGGAGCTTCAAACATGGGTTTTTAAAGATATTGGACAGTTGTCGGTTAAATTATTCAACCTGGAAATGAAAGTATTTTAGGTGTAAGTTTCAGAAGTCAGGTCTTGATCTGTGGCGTGAGCCTGACCAGTCAGTGAACATAGATATTTATTATGTGGTTCATAATAAATGAAATCAGGAAGTAAATATTAACAAATGCATTGGTGTCTATTTAAAAATGCAGCTCTAACGTTTGTGGTCAAAACAGAGCCAGCTATAATTCTGTTTTTAAAACTACTACTACGTCTGGATCTACAACCGTTCCAGAATTCATAGGCAGAACATGTGCTGCGTGGATGTAGCCTCACCTCCTCACTCACCTCCCATCCCAGCTCTTTATTAACAGTACTCCCAGAAAGAACGTCTTAAATCTGTTCACTGTGTCTTACTTTGGGGTTGACGATGAAGACTTCCTCTACCTCCTTGTTCTTTGACATTTTTTTCTTTACCCAGAGTGACCATGTGTGTGTGCGTGTGTGTGAGCGAGAGTGAGTGTGTGTGTGTGTGTGTGTTCACTCTGACCTAGAACTGGGCTCTTAATGTGTTCTTTCTCTCCAAAACTCATAAATCGAACCTCCTACTGTGAGCTCATCTTCACTCCTCTAACCGCTGGTGCTCATCCATCAACTTGGTTCACTTCAAAAAATCCACCTGACTATTAAGACTTTCCCCAATCACCGACAGGTCCAAGAATCCAGGGAGACTCTCTGAAACCTGAAGGGAAAGCTCTTTTCATCTGTCCTTCCGTTCTCTCTCCTTCCATTTCCACCTCTGAACTGTCTTTTCCTTCTTCTCCACCAGTAGTGTGTTCTCACCTGTTTGACAACAGGACGTTTTTTGG
This sequence comes from Cynoglossus semilaevis, assembly GCF_000523025.1. Classification (NCBI taxonomy): domain Eukaryota; kingdom Metazoa; phylum Chordata; class Actinopteri; order Pleuronectiformes; family Cynoglossidae; genus Cynoglossus; species Cynoglossus semilaevis. The sequence continues at coordinate 6,364,702 of NC_024321.1, forward strand.
TTTTTTTTTGCTACTAACAACATGTCACATTTACGATTTCTTTTTTTAAGAAAAAAACAAATGTAAGCAAAAAATAATTTTATGACTATTATTAAGATATTTATTGCCTCCCTTTGTAAATAAAATGTGATGAGTTTTATTTGGCCTCTGTTAATAAAAATGAGGACTATATTTTAAAAATGTGAAACAATTCTTTCCGGTCACTAATTTGTTGTGTGTCACGCTGGAATTAAGTTGTCGGAGCTGCTGTTTTCGGTCGGTTTTCACTCACTCTGAAACATTGATTCTGTCAAAGATGTAGCTGTTAGGATTTAAAAACAATTGAGTTCTACAGGTTAGGCTGAAAATACGGCCTATTGTTTTGGTAATGGAAACTGTTAGCCAAATACATTCATTCAAGATGCAAAAACAAAAATAATTGCTAGTAGGTAAGTTAATTGCTCTGCAAAATTATAAGGAAGTGCCACTTTGGGTCCCAGAGCCAACGTTTGGACCAACCTGTTGTTTTTTTTGTATTTGTGTATGAGACTGGCAGATGATGATAGCGAAAGTCCCGTTGTCTAAAAGAGAAATGCTCGCAGGTAGTGAAGGGTCGGACATTGCAAACATTCCCTTCTCTGCCATGGTATGCATGTTTGTATACAGTGTGAGGACTCCTGCTGATGCCAGTTGTTTTTTTTTAAAGTGAGATATTCAACATATCTAAAGGCCTTTTATAAACTCGCCCAGAAGGGCAGAAGGTTCACAATCAGTGAAGAACACATTTATGAGGACTGTTTATGTTGCATTTGCAGTTAATCATGGAGCTTGGAAAAGTCTTACAGGAAAGTTGACTTGTTGATAAAGAGCAATGAATTGTTGAGTGAGAACAACACGCCTGTTGATAAAAGTCATCGCTGTCAAGATTTTAAACAAGGGCTGGATTTGAAAACACTTTAAAAAGTTAGTCCAGAAATCACCTAAAGTTAGAAAATAATAAAGTCTATACACAGTAGCACAGCTAACTCCAGTAAGCTAACTGGCTTAAAACGTCCAAACAACAAGACTAAAAAAAGCAAAATGTAAGACAAGCAGCTGTGATCTTAGCTTCGCGCAACAAAATATTGATATTATTTGAAAACGATTTTGGCCATATAAAGCCTTTTCACGTTCCTTTGATCAGCCCCTGGACCAGATTTTGGACATGCCTGATGCTTAGTTGTCCCGGAGCAGCAAACAGGGAATGTTGTCAACATGTCTCTATCTTTTAAAAGCAGCAGTGGAATGTGGAGTAGCATGTCTTATAATGCTGCACAGTGGAATGATGTTTACAGTAACCGTCAGACTGAAAGATGGCGGCTCTGAGGTAGAGAAAAAAAAACACTTGTTTAAATTCCATGCAATGCTATCAGCAGCCCCCATCCCCTGCCCACCCACTCCATTTCCCCATCTTCCCTTACTCGTCTCTCACTCCACTGCGGGAGTTCTACCTCGAGCAGCAGATCCACAGGTCCTCTGCTCAGTCATGGGATTTTAAATGTCTGGCCGGCTTTTAGAGGTGGAAACACGGTGCTTAATGTGTGACCCAGTAATTTCGCTTTAACATCATAGATCAGAGCTGAAGATCCCACTTGTCTGGGAACAAGACAGCGAGGTGGGGAGGGGGAGCAGTGAGGTGGATACCCTGTGGGATTTCTATGTTTTATGATCCTTCACGATGTCTGCATCTCTTTCTGTCTCTGTAGAAAGTCGATATCATGACGTTATCCCTGCTACAAGCTGCCACCACAAACAAAGTCCTCAACCATCAACTATACAGTATAAGTCGTCAATATCATTGTCTGACATTTCAAGGACTTACAAATAAACTAATCTAATAGTTGCATTTAATCAGTAAATCTAATAGTTGCATTTAATTTATTTATTTATCATGCTACCACTAAGTGGTAGCACGATAAATAAAAAACCAGCACAAGAGACACTTTGGAGAAACCACAGAATTGCTTGAAATGAAAGATATATAAATCTGTAAATCAAACATTTTGCTATAGAGGTAAACCAAGAAATAGCACAAAAAATAAATACAAAATTGCTATATGATTACAAAAATTTAGGTCACCTACCATAAGCCATAATGTATCAAATGGGTATCAAAAATTAGCTCAAAAGTATGAAATATTGGAAACAACTCAAATTTGGCAGTATTTACATTGCACTACGTTAAAGAACGAAGTTAGCCACAATGTGAAACTTCAGAAAAACAAAAAACAAATGAAACAAGTGATAATGTGAAAATACAGCCAAAATTTGACAAACAAATATTCAGTACAAAATTGTTCTACGTAAACCAGAAGTAGTTAAAAATAAAAAATAAAAAAATGCCCTTAAGTGAACAATGACATCGACCTGAATCAAAGCTACGTAGTGCTATAGTTGGCTGTTGTTCTTGTCAGAACTTTAGTGACGGGTGAGTTAACCACTAATAAATTATTAATCACTAGTCGTTCCTTAGTGTTGGAATAAAACCAACAAGCAAGAGTCAAGGAATTTAATCAATGCGACCTTCGTAACCTTCCCAATTCTATTTATAAGAAAAAGCACTTTCTCTCTCTTTTTTTCTCTCTGCATACTTCAAACTTGACCAAGCACAGCCACACTGCATCTGTTATATTGACATTTAAACAAGCACCAATGGTTTCCAACGTGTCGGGCCATTGGCAATAAGGAGACGACATTTTTGCATAAGCCTCCCGCCAGGCTTTTCTCTGACTGGACCTTTGATCAGTGGAGGCTGGATGCTCTTGGAACTGGACCAATAACTTCCAAATGAAACATAGAATTCCCTTTTTTCTCAGAGCCCAACCCCCTTTTTTTCTTCCACAAAAGAGGTGGAATCTCTAAATGCAGTCCTGCTCGCCAAGTAGTTGATATTCTATTATTAGAAAATCCCAGCACGTTCAAACACTGCACAATGGATACAGTTATGAAGAGTGAGCTCTGTCAAAGCACACACACACACACAGAGAGAGAGAGAGAGAGTTTAAAAAAAGAAGAAAAAAATACGCGGTTTCGAATAAGTTATACACATTTCAGTGGAAGACCCCAAAGTGGTTCCCTGGCCTTGAGATCAGCAACCACACACTTAACAATTAGCCCTGTCAACAGAAATGAATTCTGTGTGAGACATGAGGCCATTTGTCTCTGTGAGAATTACTGAAACTGCCCCCTCAAGGTCAAGCGAAAAACAAATCCACTGTCGCCAAACACAACACGGCCAAAGCTGTAATGTACCTTCTGCCGTTAGAAAACGCAGTTTCATGTGATGTCATTTACCGTCATTTACCTCCTGGTGAACGCTGAAACCACAGCGGACTGGTCGTCTTTTATGTCTTTTATGGCTGAGTTGTGTTTTTACAGGATTTACAAATGTGCTTACTGCTCACGGAGTTTCTGGAAAAGTCAGACCTTCATTTATGTTCATCTTATAACAGGATCTGTTGAAATACAGTTCAGGTTTTTTCTTGTTTAAACTCATCTTCTCTTTCTTGTTTATACAGTAGTTTGAGGAAAATAAATGTGTAACCACTGAAAGGACTGCTTAGTGTAAGATATAATTATTGAAAAGTCATTTAACTGATTGGAAGTGATTTACAGACGTGAATGGAAATGAAAGTTTTTTTTTAACATCGTTGTCATTATTATTCCTTATGATTTTATGCTAACATTTTAGATGAAAATATTGATCAGTAAAAAAAAAATCAAATGAAACATTCATAGTGAATTAGCACCCCTAATGGTCGGTCTGTAGCGTGCTTCTATTGATGTCCCTCTCCTACGTCCTAGAATGTATTTATTATTTACCAGATTAGAAAAATGAGTAAACCAAGTGTTGAGCCTTGTGTAATACCATGGATAAAATCAACCTGGTTTATATGCTGTTTCTTTTGAATTTTAATCATATATTAATCAACCTTAAACTGTTGTGAAATAGTGCAACACAACTAAAACGTTACTGAAAGTTAGCTTTAAGCATTGCACGTCGCAAGTTAGACAACCAATATTTACCTGCAAAAAATAATTTAATTTTATTTAGGACACAACTGTTTAGCCAAAATCAGCAGTGTCATATGAAGAAAACACTTATATTTTTCCATAACATTTAAAATAATGATAACACATGATAACGGCTAAGAGTTAAATTGAAAACTGTACAAGAAAAAAACCATTATCCAATTCATTAAAAAGGTAGCATGACGTATTGAAACATAAATCCCAACAACCAGCAAACCACATGTACAAATAGATTAAATTGAATTTCTCTCTCTTTCTCTAATACACACACACACACACACACACACACACCAGTCAGGCCTCGTCCCAGGCAGCATCAACAGATGCCAGGTGACACAGCTCATTAACTTCTCCTTTCTCCTATTCTTTCAGCTCCTCATTGTCTTGAGATATGAGATGATCCTTTGTTGAGAGTTTTGCCCCCTTTTCTCTCGGCCCAGGCAGGGCCCATAATTAGTGCTTTGCTCTGGGCGTACTTTCTCACAGGGCTACGACACAATTAATCAGCACTTTCCCACCAATGGGCAAAAAAGACGCCTGCTTCTATCAAGGCCAAACATCACACTGGTGACGCCTTCAGTCCCGTAATGGGAGGCAAAGGGCACAACAACAAATCACAGAATGAAATGCTAAAGCTGTTAGAAGACAAACAAATAGGTGATTGATTTGTTCCACTTTAGAATTAACTTGAAGTTACTTTTGTGGTTCAAAGATGCCTTTTTTTAATATTAATGGGATGTTTTGAAGCAATCGTTCAACTAACTTTGAATTTTTTAAAATATTTTTAGCCTAAAGTTTGTTTCTTGTTATGCCATGTTTTTTAATTGAAAAAAATATATAGTATCTATAGTAAGAAATTTCTTGTGAAGTGAATTCCATTTCATTTTACTTCATTTTAACACAATAAGCTCTGAGGTTTTTTTTTTTAATTTCTTTTATATGTTTTAAATTTTTTGTTAGCATTTAGCCAAGTTGACTGACATTCAAAGAGACCCATAAAGAGTTAATTTGTCTGTAGAAAAATTCTGAGTGTGCCTGAAAGCCAAATGAGAACGGCACACAAAGCATGACCTGCATGATGATCTGCCCATTCTGCTCTTTATTCGGGTTAATTGATGAAAAATATGTAGCCATTATATGTTAAGAAAAGAAGGAAACAGTAGGAAAAAAAGATGAAAAACACTCATGTGGACCTTTCACCTGAGGTTGAAACATGCTGCTAATCTGACATGTGTTTTCATGAGTCAAGACAAGCGACCCTGCCATGGTGGCCGCTCTCCAAAACTAATGATGTCAAGTGATTCCCTCTAACAGAATCCCCCTTAAAAAACAGAATGAAAGAGGGCAGAGTGGGCGGAGCGCAGGGGGGGTGGGGGTCGGGGTGGGGGGGTTGTGAGGTTCCAGCAGAGGGGCCGGAGTCCTGGAGGAGAGAGAGTGACAGGTTGAAGCACATAAAGGGCCTGAGACGACCCTCACGCCATCAGAAAATGTCTCTTCCGGCTACTTCCTGTCCAAAGTCTTACCCTTTGTCACTGTGGTATCACTGTACACAGAGAAAAGGGTTCACTTTTTATTTACACTGCCGTTATTGCCACAGCATTGCTCTTAATTGCTGTCCTGGATTCTCCACCACACTATAGGATGAGTCTGAGATGATTACTCAAAGTAATGGAGCATAATGATGTGTCGGAACAGCCCCTACAGCTCAGGTCAGGGGTTGGACAATGTGAACATTCAGCTACTTAGCTTCCTTTGCAACTTTGTGACAAAATCTGTTTGCCCAACACCAATTAAGATGCCTCTCTGTGCACTCTGGTCAATGGGTTTGACGGAGGGGGTCGTCCAACGAGTTGACATGTCCCTGAGCAGGAACAAGCTGGCCTGTGTCCTTGCCTCTATAATTGGTGTCCCTTGCAACGTGCCGCTTCCCAGGGTTGTCCTTTGTGTCCCCATGGCAGTCCTAAATGAGGGGAGTCAGGGCTTTAATGGGACTCCTGTGAGTTTTAAACAAACATAGGGCGACCCCCTACTGTTCAGCATGTTGCATAGAACAGCTGGGAGTCCGTGGGGCTCACACTCGAGAGCCGGCAACCCCCATGTGGGCCCAAGAACCCACATGCCTACACCCCATTGTGCGTGTGATGACGTCCTGTCAGGAGCACGGCGCTAATCCTGTGTTCACATTGTACTTTCCAGCCGCCTGATTGCAAGGTGTGGTGCCAGCAGAGTCCCACCGTGAGGTGGAACAATAAGGACTTAAAATACATTATCGGTTGCCCGAAGGGAAATGTCTAGGAAAAGTTTATTGTCAGATAAGGAAAACTGTTTCCCCCGTTTACAGGGGAAACGAGGGCTTTAAAATTGTCCATTCAGGGGAGGAATATTCTATTAAAGATGAGACTTCCTGATTATGATCATCAGTGAAACTGGGCTGGAGAGTCCCAAAATGTGTGACTCTCTAAACGTTTCAAAATCTATACCAGTATTCAAGGGTGAGAAACCAAACATTTCAACTTCTAAGTAGACAAACACTCGTTGTAAAGATGGCAGGTGCACAAAACCCAGGATGTTTGTGTATCTGGTACGAAAATGATGTGATGGATGCGAGTTTGTTTATGCCTTAAATTATAGAATTTGTCAAGAAAGAAAAAGTAACTTGACTAACTGAAGCCGTTCCCTTGTATCTGGGCGTCTTCAGTTCTTTTTAAGTGTCAACCCAGAGACTCTTAAAAAGTGCATCAGGAAAAGATACACTTCATACATTCATATAAAAATGCAAGAAAATACCTATTGAGTGACAAACAGTGTGAACCAATCAAAGCTGTTTTTCCAAAGAAATTGATTTTTTTTTTCAGTGACGTCTGCAGTCTACAGTTTGCGGTTCCCATGTGAAGAGCGCAGTGGGAGATTACCTGTGAGACATTTTTAGCAGCAGGAGTCTTTTTAGAAAATCCAGACAAGGGGTGGCACCAAGTCCCAAAGCTCTAATTGCCCACCCACTGCTATAGTAATTGCAGATTACAACGCTGCTGTGTGGGATCCTCCACCAATCACTTTCGCTCTTCTCTCGGAGGTTGTTCATTCAACAAATCTCTGGACTGACAGCTAACCATATCTACAAATATCACATTTTGAAGTTGCTGCATTCTCAGAATAACAAGTTAGAGAGATGTTAGAGAGATGTTAGAATTGGTAAACATGTTTGTACAGAGACGCCCTGATTGGCCAGCCTCTTTTTTGTATGGTTTATTGATTACACCAGTTTCAAACCTGTTGTGAATTAATTGCTTGTCTTTTGTTTTGCCATGATCTCCATTATTACTAGAAGAACCCCAAAAGTGTTAGTAGAACTTCCATTGATAGCATCGCTAATGCATTTTCTCTCTGCATTTTTGATCTAACGTTCACCCAGGTTGAGAACCTTTGAGTCTCACAGCAGCTTAGAAGTTAGAGTTTCTTTTCTGCACAGCATATGTTTGTTTTTGCAACATTATCACTGCTTCTGCCTTAAATATGTCTCTACATTTGAAGCATAATCAAGTATTGGGTGCAGCCCGTGGCCTGGAGGTAAGAGGATGGCTCCTCCTCTACGTGCATCTGTATATATACAAGGTTTGTTTTTATCGTTGTCTGTTTTATTTACTTCACTTTAAAGTACTTCCTATCTTTTTATTTTGAAACTCACACCTTGCCTTTTTCCAGGTCGTTTAACTGTCTGTGTCTCCTGATGGCCTGCACCTGCCCTAATGTGTCACATCTGTGTTTGGAACTCCCACCTGGAAGAAACAACCACTTGCATCAAATTTGTAAAAATTTCTGCATTGTTGGTAAGAGAACACTTCATTTGACTTTTATCTGTCTGTAAACATGTTGTTAGACTGATGGTATGTGCAAAATACTGCACTATTAACTGGCTTCTCTAATAAAGTGTTAGTAAAACAAAGGTTTGTCCAATTAAATGTGGATGGGCTTTTTCCTGACTTAACATTTGAAACGATGTCATCTTGAGAATTATGTCAATGTCTTGTCTGCCTGGACAGTTCTATAGTTATATTGACATTCTGTTGGCCTACAGTTATATCTAACTAATTAAAATTGCTGGAATAACCACTCAATTCTTTACGGTGTCTGTGCACAGCCGTCCACTGCAGCTACAGGACCTGGCTTTTGGCCTTGAGGCAGGAAGTTGAGTGTTAACTGCCACAGTCAAGTTCATGCCTCAACACTTGTCAGTCATCCTGATGACATGTCTGCTGTGAAACAACACACAGCCTGAGGCTGAGAAGTAACCTGCCTCTGTGAGGACCACATAGGCTGCAGACCAAAAACACATACAGTACAACTAAAAGCTAGGATAAGATAAGGCCTGTAGGGGGAGCGCAGCGTTCCCTGTTCTTTGGAGCGTCCTGAATGTCAGGCTTCCAGGCTTCTTGTTTTACTGGGAAAGGAACACAGTGTGTGAATTTCATTGAGAAAGTAGGCAGGATTTGTCAATGGGGCTCTTGAGTGCTGTGTTGATGTTGTGTAGCTAATGTGTTTGCGCTGGCTGTGATAGAGGGGATTAGCTCCTTTTGTGGTGGTCTGCCGGGACTGCAGACTACTGGACTTTGAAAGCATACTTGCCAACTTACTCACAGGCAAATCAAAGGCGCCCAGGAATTGTTCCTTCACCACCTAGTTGACTGGTTGACCTCTGTGTTGGAGGAAGGTGCGAGCACTATACACACACACACACACACACACACACACACGCACACAGATAGCTTCCTCGCAGCCTGTAGCTCACAGTGTTTGCAGAATGACACAGGGTCAAGGTGACAACTGGCAAACACCAAATCAATCTTCGGCTAAGGCGTTTCCTTGGCCGGCATACAATCAACCTCTTAGAGCATGTTACTGGTCGATAACAGGATATTGTCCTTTTTAGAACAGCCGGGCATTTTAAATCTGTCTGATAAGATTTTAAACAAAAGGCCCAAACTTGTAAGGCAAAACAGCTCTCTAAAAATCTCTAAAAGTTAGTGTGGATAATTGAGATACTGCATGAAAAAGTGTTTTAAGTTTACATTAGCAAAAAGTTGCTACAGCGTTTGCAACTATCCATGAACTGGGGCTTTGTCTGGGTGTTATTCTTTCTAATGCCAAGATACTTCTCTTCATTGACGCTTCTGGCGTATCAAAAAGAATGTCTAACCTTTCAAGGTCAGATGAAAGATTTGACAAAGTGACTAAAGAAGAACCTCATATTAAGGAAGTTCTGGGCCAGATCACCCTGCCCTGATGTGTGTAGGGTCATCACCCCAGAGCACGACCTGCAACTGGGACCCATGTAGAGGCCCATGGCATCTGGTCTCTCAAAAGAAGGGCACAGATCCAGTGCAGCTGACAATAAGACAAAAAATGATCAGTCCAGTCTTTGGTTAGTGACAAGTAGAACCACTACTCCAGATTTTTTTGTTGTTGTTTTTGTTTTTTGGTCATATCCCAAATTATGGCCCTGTGTTCAGTTTAATAAATGATTGATCAGATTGGACCATGACAACGGCCTGATCCTTCTTCTCAGAATAAGGTCTGCACTGCGTTCTTTCCACGGTTCACAATAATATTTTTACTTCTAGTTTTCAGGAACAAAGATTTGGCCAATTTGTCACAGGATGACAGAAACCACATGTTGTCCAGAACAATTTAACATTTCATACCTGCGATGATAATTCTGTAAAATTCTTGTTAGATTAAGACTGACGTGTTCTGGGTGTCTGACTGCAGATCAAGATTCAGGGATTATTAAAATGAAGTGTCTATTTTCAAAGGCTATTGGCAAAACACAAACTCAGTCACAGCATCAAAAACAGTCCAGAAGCTAATCCCTCCCTCAGTTTCCTTAGAAGTGTGTCCTTTTTTCTCCTTTTTACATCCTTCATCACTAAGTGCAACCCAACTCTATAAAAGCACTGTGACAAAAGCCCCCACGCCCACACACAAACACTCATATGTGACCTTTGCGATGCCCCTGCCAGTGTGTTTACTGTAAACGCAGCCAGTCCTAAGAGCACCCCACAAAGGAGCCTGTAGCCTTTGTTTTTCACCACACTCCCAGAAGACTGTGAGGATGAAAACAGAGATATGAGCAGCTAGAGTTACCTCTGAGTGAAACAGATCCACACACCAATCACAGCCAGGCACACTGCCCACAGCACTCTGCCACGACTGGCCGAACTCTGGGATGGATCTGGTGATGGAGATTCATTCACCCTAGATCAACAGATGGTGCTTTTGTATGATGTGAAAGTGTGAAATGACATAATCTAAAAAGATTAAAAAAAAATACATGTATTTAGTCTGTATTAGCATCTACTGCAGCTTTACAGTGAGGTTGGAAGACTGAACATGAGAGCTAGTCCAACCTGCGTTTGTTTAAAAAGCTGTTTGTTTGTAGCTAATGCTAAGCTACGTAAAGGGTTTAAAGTTATGCACATTCAGCAGCAGTTTCAAGAGATTTTTTGATCCCTCAAAAAAGGGACTTTCCAGTTATACACAAATGAGTTTGGCCTGCTTTTTTGTTTACTTTATTTTTTAAGGTTGTGCGATAATAATCATGTTGTTAACATGATCTTAAGATTTCTGTGCTATCTACTTTTTTTCACAGCTTTTTAATTTGCAACTTTACATCCACTATAGATGTGCTTACAAGTTGAGCGAACTTTTTGGATATAAGATATAAACGAAACCAGCTTCGGTTTACTGCAGGTAATCCTGTTTAAAAGGCACCTTCCTGTTAAACCCCTGGTACGTTCAGATCAGCGGTGTCCTAACTGCGGAGACCTGGACCAAGTTAAATGAGATTAATTTTAATTGCTTGTGATAGTCGTCATTAGTGAGAGCATGAGCACAAAGTGGAGCTGGAGGCAGCTCATCAAAGCTTGGCTTTTATGGTTGAATTAACTGGTAGTCCCGTTATAAATATCTGTATGTCAACTTTTAGTTGGAGTTCTCAAATTCCAACAGGTATCGTTGTGTATAATCATTTGTGTTCATGCAGTAAGAGTTCTTACCTCACAGCCTGTATGTGTAACACCAGATAGCAAGATAAAGAATGGAACGGCAGTGTTTATCATTGAAGCAGTGTGATCCTATGAAGAAGTGTCTCTAGCTCTAGATCTGTTTTTATGCCTAAATTGAAGCTACTATAAAGATTGGGGAGCTATTTATTTTAGCAACATTTAAGCTCTCCTTGGCAAAAAATGGTTATATTTATATCACCTCTGTCTTGTATTTTGGAACTTTCTGTGCAAAGTTACAATTTCCTTTTCAAACCGTCTTTCTGCATTTTAACTAGTTTTGTAATTCACACTACTTTTAGCTCATTTTGTCAAAAGCCCATGTCAAAGTTAAAGCTAAAGGTTTTTTCTCTCTAGCTAAAAGGAAATCTAAGAAATGTAACTGTAGCTAAGAAAGAACAGGGAATGAAGAGAACAAAGCAGTGTTTGTATTTGGTGATTCTGTGTTCTGGTCTTTGCTTAAAGTGGATTTTGGGCTCGACAAAGTGTGCTAACAAGGTTCTCATCCTTAATCCTGTGTGTGCCTAAATTTAGTCAACAAAGGCACAAGAAAGGCCGGGAATTTACATATAGTCTACCTAAATTGGATTATTCCACTTAGCTTTGTTAGTGCTCATTAGTAAATGCACCGTGACCTGAGGCTGCTCATTGAAGGTGGAAGAGATCACTAAACTGTCATCAGTCGATACAATAAGTTGACTAAGCGCTTTGAATTAGTGGTTTTCAAAACAAAGGGTTGCGGCCCTCTGGGTCACACAGGGAGTGCTGCCCCAGATGTTGGTTATATATTTGAAAGATAATTTCTTGTAGAAATATTTAGTTGAATTTGTTAGAGTAACTAGTGTTCTGCAACACAAAATGGTCTTTGGAAAATGTTGATTAAAAAAATCTTTCTTCTCAGAGACCTGTTCCTTCGTGGAAAATTGAATATTTGAGAAAACGCAGCAATTGTAAGAATTGCAGGAGCAATGAAATGCATCATTGACTTATCACTTTTTTGGACGTTGCACAAAACGCTGTTTTGACTGAGCATATTAGGCGTCATACGGGAGGAAAATGGCTCTGAAAGAATGACAAGTATGATAAACCTGTCTCTAAATGTAGTCCAGTTGGAATGCATGTCTAAATAAAACACAGACGAACATGTTGCTACAGGTGACAAATAAAATAAACTGACGGAACTTTGGTGAAAACCAAGTAGTTGTTTTCAAACAGCTCCATATGAAGTCATGGTTACTATCACCGGCGCCGCAGCAGAAATACCAGTGAGTTTTTATAGATGAAGTCCGTGAAGTGTGCTACTTACTGTAAAATATCCACCGAGCATTTAAAGTGTGTCTGTGTGGTAAAGCCGTGACACAACGCAGGGTCTCTGCTGTCAAAAGACGGAATGACAAGAGGCAGAAAGTTGCTAAATATAGTACTGACAAAACTCCCACACTTAAATTCTTTGTCTCTAACTGCTTCAATTATGGTGAAATACTATGTATGAGGTCTTAACAGTGTCCAGTTTGGGTACCAGCTGGTTGACAGTTTACATTAGTGGGTGTGGGTCAGGGAAACAGGGTGAAATTTCTGAATCTTTGTCCGAATTTCTTTTCTATTTTGGGGGGGCAGGGGGAGCTGTTTAGAACAGGTCTACGGATTTGACAACTGGAGACCTCAGAGGTCAGTCATTAGGGCTGTTAATCTGATTAATCACGATCATGATTATTGATCTTACACACAGTCTTACTAAATCTATTGCAGATAGCCTAGGCAGTTTTCTGGGTCTGACTCTTTGAATTTCAACCAAAGCATTTATTAATTTTTTATTTTTTTACCAATTCCCATGGCTAAAGAAAACCAGAATTCCAAGAAAATTTGACTTTTTTTAAAGACAGCCGCAAACTTTAAAGTAAATTTCAAGGTTCAAATAAGGAGAACAGGCTGATTGCACATCGCCCAGCCAACCCGTGTTGAACGCCAGGACACACATGAAGAGTTTTTTTTTCTTTACTGCTCCAGTGCTAAACAGAAATCTACAGACCTGTCTGTGTGGGACTTTCCACTGAGACTATAGCTACAATCATTAATCAGCCACAACAAGCAATGTCAGACCATATTTGTCACATTTGTATGATTCATTGCTTTGAGGGAGTATTAGAAAAACTCTGCCCTCCAGCTGGGATTTCACCCGCAACATGCAATTCAAAGGCAGTTTGTTGCTTTGTCATGTATATGTTGCGGGGAATAGTGACAGATCGGCCGTCGACGGAACTTTGTTTGCACAGAGTTTACTGTCATCAGTGCAGACAGTCTTTAAATGAGACTGTCAGACAGACTGGAAAGACCGTCTCACAGATCGATGACATTATCTACGGTCAGACTGAAGCTGATCCATTCGATCCAGAGTCCAGTTAGTATAACTTTCAAAAGGACTCTCGCTCATTATTTTTACATGTTCAGTTGTAAACCATGTATATGAATCATCATCATTAAGGATGTTTGTACGTCTCAAAAAAAAAAGAAGAAAATAACAAGGATTAAAATCATAACCAGAACAGTTACTCATAATGCTATAATATATAAATATAATGAAATATCATGTAAATATAATGATTAAAAATGTAATTTCAACACCCAAGACCCATCCAGACCATAAGCAACTTTTAAATATCTTTAGTTAATATTCCTAAAGCACCATAAACATTTCTAAGACCCCACTTTACTGTTTACTTAGCTGTAGGTATAAAGTTAATATAAACTTGTGACACTTTTAAGGGTTACTGTAGGAGGTTTTCATGTTTTCCATTTGTTACTAGGTCCTCTCCCATACTTCAGAATCCTGCTGCCTGTCATTGATTTTCTGCAGCTCAATGTAAACAACTGCAACCAAAATGCATCTCCTTTACTTATCAGCCCTGTCTGCCCTAACTTCAACCCTGCACCAAGTAAGATTTGACCAGTACTGTTGATCTGTGTGCAGGTAGACAGACAAGTGTCTCTCCACAGACCACCTCTGACAGTGACGCAGTGAGTTGTGATGAGGTGATGGAGAAAGCATGCGTTATAACACACTCAGTCTTAAAGCCCTTTTCAAGTTTTATGAGCAGGATCGAAATTTTCCCGGGGTTGATGGATAGATAACCCGGTGGTTGGCTTCCATTCTTTTCTATGCGTATGAAACAATGACACTTCCATCCAACTGCTATCATGTGGATGCATGTTGAAATTCTTTCTCACAGATTCTTTGGCATAAACAGACTGTAAACATAACCGCCACAGTGTTCTGTAAGTATCACTTGACAGTGTCAGGAAAGCGGCGCAGATGTGTCAACTCCTTCCGTCTGTGGAGGGAAAATCTAGGGAGGTCTCCCTCCACAGTTCTCCAACATGGAGTGACTGTGCTGTGTCTGGTCCTTTCCCACAGAACTTCAAACTAATAAATGTTTGGTTTACACTGGAGAAGAGCTCCCTGCTGTGTTGAAGACCAACACCAAAGACAGAATGATGTTCAGTTGCTGCTAAAGTGTTGGCATCTGGTTATTTTATCAGGATTTTATGGACGAATAGAGAAGAGAGAGAGAGGGGATAAGTGTAATGTTTTGAAAATGACCAGTGGTGTCAAAGGAAGTGTATGATTGATGATTAGAAAGAGATAACTATGATGTGGGAACGGTCAGTGTTCGTCATTAGCTTCACCTGCCCACCAACCCACTGACCCAAGTAGTGCCTACTTACCTACTTGGATACAAACAAGCCTACAAACATACAACATACAGTACTGTACCGTACAAATAGTCCTCTGTTTACCTCCATACCAACCTCAGTACATATGTGCATACCTACGACCACCACTTTCTACCCACTAAACTACAGATATGGCTGATTATAAGAATAAACTAAATTCAGACTACCATGTGGCTCAGTTGACAACTCATACCTTATTATACCTTGTATGAAGTCATCATATCATTTGCATATATATATCTTACCATGTAAGATGCCACTTGCGTAAAATCTTCAGACGCTGATGGGTTAGCTAATGGGGCATGTAAACGTAACTCGACAAAACTGAGCTCAACCTAACAGAGCAGAACTGAAGTTCAATTACTCAGGTAGAAATAAACCCAGGCCTGGGTCTCTGCCTGTCTTCTCCACCTCTACGACACGATTTACCTCGGCCCAGAATGTCTTTCATCACATCATCGTAACAGTGGGTGCAAAGACTGTAAAGCAGGGGTAGGCAAACTTTTTGATTCAGACGCAAAACAACGTTCAAAATTTGCCTGGTGGACCAGATGCCTGCTGCCATTTAGTGTCATCTTTACCAGTGTTTGGAGGGCTGTATTAGAAAGTCCAGTGGGCACAAATAAGGGAGCCTTGGAAGAAGGTTTAAATTGGTTGATTAGTTTGGGCTCTGTAAATGATTCTGTAAATACTGGTTTGTTTCAGTCCCAGTACTGCAGTTTTCAGTTTGTTACACGTACAGGCCCTGGTTTCTCAGCCCTCCACATGACAAACTAATGTTCTAGTGTACCCTGCAAAACTAAATGAACTTGTCTGGTGTACTTAGATATGGCTTGTTTTTATAACACCATGACATCTCTCTATTGTCTGCACCAAAAAAGCTAAAGAAAAGTGAGTGAAGACACTGGATGAGAAGGACCAGGAGAGAACACACTGTAGAGGGTGTCAGGAGGATTTGTGGGGTACAAGTATAAGTGGGGTCAGGGGTTCAAACATTGCTTTCTCCTGTTCTCATGGAGCATTGTATTTCGCACAGACAATGCCAAGTTGAGGCTCCGTCTTTATGTAATAACTGGGAGGTGCAGCGCCGAGCTCTGCACACAATCAAACCCGCCTTTGTTGAACAAGACACCCACAAACCGGTGACGTCGGAATATTTTAGACAGATCCAATCGGACTGAACGGAACAGCGTTGGGTAACCTTGATGCACCCACGCTGTTTTGACAGAATCCAAGGTTACTGAGCTCCTTTGATTAAAGCAGAGGAGGGATATTTTGATAAGCAACAACACTGTGATCCAAAATTAATTGCACATTGTCCGTCGGCTCCTCGGATTTCTGTTTCTGTTGGGAATAGATGGTTTATCTCTTTGGCATTTAACCTCATCTGAGTGACATAATCATTACATCTTTGCTTTGTGTGTTAAACTGACATTTCAAGATTAGACTGAAGGTTGATTGTATTAAAATGCTGCAGGGCATATTTTCTCAGAAGCACCTGGGCTGGGTTTAAACACAGTTTGGCTCAGACTGAGGTTAGTCACTAAAATTGGGATTTATTTATGAATTATAAATAAAATATAGAGCAATAAAAATTTATGTTTTTTTTTTTTTGTTGTCCTGTTTGTTTTATGGTTTAAGACCAACCATAAAACCACTGACCACCAGTTCTGTTAGTCCGTTCACTCTCTGACTATCATGTTTCTTTTTAAAAAGTGGCTAAACTAAAGGAATAGAGTCAGCACATTGGTACATACTACTACCTGAACCCATCCATCCATCCATCCCACCATTCATCCATCCATCCATCAGCTCTTCAGTTCTGCTCAGTTCTTGTCAGCGTCACGATGTGAGCTGGTGCAGAACCAAGCCATCATTGGAGGGTGGGGTAGAACCAGAGGAGTCCACAGCCAGGCCTCGTATAGAGACTAACAACCATCTACACACATTCACAGTCATGTATTTTTATTTTTATTTTTTGGTAAATTTGTGCCCCTAACTGTTCTCCGTTTTCATTTTGGTTTTGGTTGTCAGATTGATCCCACCTGATCTTAATCATATAATGACATGTCTGCAAATGAGTAGTGTCTTGTTTTATGAGTTCATACTGTACTGATGCATGGGGGCCACAGTTATAGCACGAGTCCAAAGCAGGGACAGGGGGCGCCAAGGCCTCGAGCATAAAAAAGAAAAGAAAAAAATCCAATTTTTTTAATCACACTATATAAAATGACAACAGTCATGAAGGAAGTAGACAAAAGGGATTCTTCTAATAATCCTTTTCCGCTACCTGGCTCTGCTTTAGAAAACAAATGGCCATTTTATGTGTTGACCAATCCATTCATTATAACAAGAAATGAAATGAAATGTATAAACAACAGGAATAAAATCTCTCTACGGTAACGCTAAAGAAATAAACATACAAAAACAGCGGAACAGTGTTAAAATATGCAAAAGGTTTTTCCAGAGATTCTTTATGACATCAATAATATCCGTGAGGGAATTCTGTTGATCACAATCCTACGTTCAGGGAGTTAGCTTCATTCAGTGCTTGTTCAAAGCTGTTAGCGTGAATGATTTCTGAAAATCAGCCTGTAGTCCTGTAGGACGAAAGACAGACAGTCTGTGAAATCCCTCATCACTGAACCTTAACATCACAACCAATTTCCATTTTTCATCGCACACACACACACACACACAGTGCATTGTGGGATTAACGTCACGACTGGGATCCTCTCCTGATCGAGCACATGGCTGGGGTTCTGTGTTCTGCTGCATCAGAACCTGTGTGGTCTCATTCTGAGAAACGACACAGAGAATTCCGGTCCTCGTCTCTGAATGTGTGACAGTGATGATTAACCTTCCTCTAAATGTTGGACTGAATAAAACACAGGAGAGACAGTTGCTGTAGGTGACTGTAATAGGACTATGATTGTAGGACACCGTGTGGCTCTGCTTTTGCAGAATTTAAATTATTATGCTGCAGTATTTCTGGGGTAAATAGCTGCACTGATTATCAATGCATGTTTTTTTTTCCCAACATAATATATACAGCACACCTGTGGAAGGTTGTATACAGGAAATTGCTTTCAAAAAGCAAATTTTCCTTTGTTAGACAGACTTGACTTTTTGTGAAGATATGCAGATTTATACAGTCTCTGCTGTAGACTCACCAGATTGGACTGGATTAAAACCTGGATTTGAGTCTGGGTCTTTTGGCATTTGTATTAGCTTTGTTTTATTGCTAACCTATAGCAATGTCTGTACTAGCATTAGGTTATGGTTAGATGGTTTTGCAATAATGTTTGCCCAATATATACATTGTGTTTTTTTTATTATTATTATTGTTGTTGTTGTTATTTATTTGATTTATTAATTGTTTTTATTTATTTATTTTTTACCAAAGTTTAGCAATTTTTGATCTTTAAGCTTTACTCACATCTTCCCATGCTTGAGTTTGCTTTTGTAAAATAATTTATATATATATGTATGTATATATATGTATATATATATCAATTTGCTCTCCATTTGGTTGTTATGGTTTTGAGGGTTTCTTTGCAGTTTCCTAAGTTATTCTACATGAGAAAAAAGCTGTCCAAAATAACATTATGGGATGGATTTGATAACCAATTAAACAGAAACACTTGTTAAAGAAAGCAGTGCATTATGGTCCATAATAGAATAGTAGACCAGTGGAGAATGTAAGTGATTTCATTCTTCATCTCACATTCAGTCGAGTCATGTCCTACTGATTCCTGACCTTCACTGTGTTTTCACAAAGCCCTGTTTTCTCACAGCCTCACATTTTGAGCTTTTTCCCATCATGGTGGTAACTGGTTGGACTCCTTGGTCCAGTGGCGAACAGTAGCTTTTGTGTTCACTGTGCTGGATCACTGAGCACGAAGAGTGAGGTAGAAAAAGTATTATTCTCTCCTCTCCCCAGTTGGTCTCTTTTAGCCTGTGTGGTATTCTCCTCGACGCCTCATGTATGGAACCTTTTCAGAGTCCAGGCTGCCTTCACTTCACACAGCTTTGTTTTCTATGTTATTCTGCTTCTTTAATAATTAAAATCCCAACTCTGGACCCAAAGGACCTTCAACATTTGAGATTAAAAGATTTGGGGCAAAATCTCAATTTACCTTATTTTAGTCTTATTATAGCATCAGAATTATTAAAATGTATTACAGGGATTTCAGTGAGTTTGATCTGTACATTTAATAATATACAGTCAACCACTGAAATCGTAAAACTCCAGTAAATATTCCTGGATTGAGCACTTTGCCTGCACTCCAAGTATTTATATTGGTGTGTTTCATTTGGTGTGTTTCATTTTATTTATTTATATATTTTTTTAGAGGACAGCTCAACAATAGCTGTCCTCTAAAAGAATTCTGAAGCTGATTAAGAACATTTCAGTAAATAACATGACAGGGTTCAAACCTCGTCACCATCGTTACACCAACCATCCCTTTTCATGTTCAGGGTGACGTTTATTTTAAACCAAAATCCTTGAAGGTTTTCTGGTTTATCCTGTTGACCTTTCTCTGTTAAACCTAGCAGTGATTGTCTGCAAACCCCCCTTTTAACTGGTTTTATTAAATACCTAAGTTTAACTTTTTTCCTTTTAGCCATTTCAGTCATCTTGAACTTGTAGGGAATACCATCTCCAGAAACAGTTCCACTGTCGTATAAATGTGTAAGAAATAAAATAAAAATCTTAATTCATCATGTGAGGGAAGAAACTATGAGCATTAATAAAATCTCCACATTAGTCATAATATCATGATATCAAGTCCAAAAAGACACAAAAAGAATTTTCTTTTTCATTTTGGTCTCAACATTAGAACGTTATCTTCAAATATAACTTAATAAGTTAAAGCTAAATTTACATTTTCATTACAAGAAGACAGTGACTCCTCCCTCACCACAAACCAAACTAGTTTGTTTGTGGCTTCAACACAAAATCCAAAATAACTGAAAAACACTCATTAATCCTGTACTCTGACTTAAAAGGCAGTCCTTTCACCTGAAGTCTGAATTCTAATGACGTTCTACTACACTTTCATTAACTTTCATTCCTGTGTCCAGTTTTGTCCCACGTCTCCCTGCCTTGTTCTCAGATCATAAAGCGACTCTCCTCCATGGTTCTCTTCATCTCTCCTGACCTCCTCAAACCCGTCTCACTAATCCTGACGCGTCCTGCTCCTCACTTCTGTCAAACGTTAACACCTCTAACATGTTTTAACAGCAGCATTAGAGCAGGGCCTGTACAGTTTGTTAATGTTTTAACAGCTCTCACACAAATGCTTTAGATTCTGTTAACAGATTAGATGCAAACAGTTCTAAAAATCTACTTTTCATCTCAGTAAGTGAAAAAGCTCAGGTTGACATTTATCGTTCTACACTGAAGCCAGAAGTCAGCTTCATAAACTAGTCGTCCAGGATTCTACTCTACTGCTAACAATTCATTCATTACATTCCCACTACATTTCCTTAAAATGATTTTTATGGCCCACCATCAGTGTAAAAAATTAACTTTTTATAAGGGCCTTTTTTTTCTTTATCCCTGTGAATTATGTTTCAAGGGCAGCTTGGGTCATTGGCAGGTCAAAATACGTTTGGTTAACTTTTGCCTATTTGGGTTAGTAACCTAATTGAGCTAACTGTTTTAGCATAAAAACAAAAAAACAGGCTTCAATCTTTTGGATCAAAGTTTTCTGATCTAAATTTGCGATTTGTCCTGCTTTCATTTCTACCCTAACCCCGAGGTTGTTGAAATCATTTCAAAAATACACAGTCAAAATATATTTGGTATACTACACACATACATATTGTTGTATATCATTAAAATGTACACAATTGTCTCTAAGTTTTTGTCCTCTTTAAAAGTACAGTGGGTTGTTAGTAGTTACCACAAGTTATGCAGATAGTTCACATTGTATGGGTAAAATTATTGACGGATTCTGCACAAACAGCAGCATTACGTGCCGGTGTCGGCACTGATGAATAAACTTAAGTCTCACGTTCAAAGACGTTTTATTTATTGACGTCATCACCGTTAAACTGGAGACTCGTGATTCCCGACAGTACAGTCAGAACAGAGGAAAGGTGTCGGCTTTAAGGACACACATGCTTTAGCGTCAGAGCCGCTGATGTGTTATGGTGTGTTATATTAAACACTGCTGTGCACAGAATTTATTGTTTTGGAAACTGAAACATTGCATTTTCACGTGTGATGTAAAATCAATTTACACCTTTTTTTTTTCCATTGAAAACTACGTCAGCAAGAGAAGAAGAACAGAAACCAGAGGCTAAAGGGTAAACGTGTCCAACGTCAAATTGAGGGGCAAATTGAATATTTATTCCAACGAAAGTAATTCCTTATTTAGTCCGGAAATGACTCTACATCATCAGGAATTTGTGTCAAATGTTTATTTGATTCTACGTTGCTGTACTTAACATATGTATTTTGTGTTAACAGTTCGGCCATATTTTAGCTCATGTTAGCCTTTTTATCGCTTTAAGCTTTTATTGCAACTTAAGGGTTCCATTGTGTAGCGGGAATCACCCCAGTTTAAACCCCAGTGGAATCATGTTCTTTGACACAGCATTTATGAACCATTCAACACTGATTCTTAATAAAGTTACATTTTAATTTTGTTAAAACCTGACTTGACACCAGGACATGGGCAATTACAATTACTACCTGGGTGCAAATAAAGTCTCTGAATCAACATTAGATTAGCATTTTTGAGCTATATTAGCAGCTTACCTTTACCTATGTTTGGCTGTTTTGGCTAGCCTGAGTGACCTGTGATTATATAGAAGTTTTAAATATGTGGTACATTGGAAAATATTCAATATAATGTAAAATACTGATATGCATTAAGGTAATGTTTGCAAAAAAGAAAGTACAACAGTAGTAAAAAGTACTACCTGAGCAGCAGTATTTGTTACACTTGCAGTTCTGTGTTCATGTTAACAGACACAAATGTTAACGTGTAGCAAAACAACTGCATGTTTCTGTCACTATCGCACTGTGAATGCATCATTCAGGACACGGGAATCGTCCATGCCAGCGTTGATTTACTGCACCGTCTATTCAATCTTCAACAGAGTACAAGATCGCTGACTTTTGCAGCAGTCAATCTTATTTCTAGCCCAGACCGTAACAGGCAGGATGATGAACAGCAGACGCCTCTCAAACCCTGCATACTTGTCTCCACACCGTGCTGTGTTACGTAAAGTACCGAATTTCTGAGATACAGCAGAAGGGCGTGAGCGAATTATGAGTGTCTGAGTAAATGAGTGCCGGTCATTTATCTGTGTCCAGCAGACGCTACAAAAACACCAACAGCTCTGACATCAGAGCGTGTTTGCAGCATGACGTGGGGCTGACATCACTGAGGTGAGTCAGCTCCACGGCAGAGAGTTCACCTCCTAGCGTGCCTGATGCTAGAAGGCTTCAGCTGCTGTTTACTTTCCTTTTATGGCTTCAGAATAAGGCGGTCGCAGTTGCAACCGTGTGGTAAGCGACACCTCATTGCGATGTTTTCAGCCACTATCATAGATCAGTCAACAGGGTCAACTCCCACAGTCATATTTCAGAGCCGTGGTGCCGTTCAAACAGGTGTTTGCTCTACTTTTCAAGCTGTGTGATGATTGTTCACTGTCATAACTTCTCTCTTTTCATAACAGCTGTTGCTACAACAGCTGACACCATGTTCGGTTCCAGCTTTTGGAATCCTTTTTGATGATAACGCTGAAAAACTTTAACCCAGGGAAATCTGTCATTTGCAAAACCAGCGCAGTATTTACTGAAGCTCAGTATCAATGTTTCTCGTAGCTGGTGCTCTGGTAGCTGCATACCACGTCTGGGGTTTGCAACAGGTTTTTGGCAGGACATACGAATAATTCCATGATAACGTTTGGGCAAATCCAGACTCCTGCATCTGCTTTAGAGTCTGCATCTTCTCTGATACATGTCAAGAGGCTTTGGCCAATTAAGACCAGATTACAGCGGCCGACCGAGGCCAATTCTATTAACTGTTAAGCAACTC
>NC_024321.1:6387647-6416304 GCF_000523025.1 Cynoglossus semilaevis
CAAACATTTGGAAAATGTCTGTAATGAAGCAGAAAAATCATTTTTTTCTCAGTGCCCCTCGGTTAAAAAAAATAAACGCAATCATTATGTGACTGTGAACACACATTTTTTAAGCAGTTCCTGGTGCAACTGTTTCCTAAATATCAGTTTTAAGGACCTTCTTGCTCCGGGACAAAGAAGGAATTAATTAAGACAAAAATAAGTGTTAACATGCATTGCGACCACTGAAAATAAATGCAATATCTTAGCCCAGGAAATGCCTTTATTTTACTAAATAGAGATACAGGTCTTGTCCATGTGGGCTGCCATGTTGTACTGCCATGTTTGAACCACGGAGGTTAGGGACTGTTAGGCAGACAAGTAACCCAACACTAGGTGGTGCTAAATACTTCGCAGTGTACCTTTAAGTAGTGTACTGTTTGGTCCTGCAACAGTAAAGTAAGGCTGGTTCCTGTGTGTTCTTTGGTCTGTGAGAGTAGTTTTCATGTTTTTATCCTGCGTTGTAGCCTCCTCAGGTCTTCTGTAAACAGCATTAAACTGTTTTACCAGTTAAATACCACCTACGATGAGCGCACACACACACACACAGATAAACTCTCTCCGCCTCCTCTTCCTCCTCTGACATGGATTGACTGTTGGGAAACAGTGGTAAAGTTGCATTAGGTTCTCGCACCCCTGCGAAATTCCCCTTCGCTGGTGAGTGGAGGTATCACAGGCCGGACTAAAATACGCCTGGAATCTTCATTATTTCATGTTTAGAAGCACAGGGAGGACCTGTTGCTCCCTGTTTGGAGATGAAGCGGCTGCATCTGCTTTTCACCATCTCGTTTCTTCTTCTTCTTCTTTGTGCTGCCCTTTAAAGAGTCCATTTAAAGGCAGCAGAGCAAACATGCTCTCTTTCATCATGTACAGGCTTTTAGACCTTTCTTCTTCCATCTCATAAAGGTTGATGACACTTCACGGACTGCTGGGTCACATGAGAGGAGGGCCCGCTGTGCCATTCTACCCTGTGCTCAGCAGATGCCGTGGTTGAGATGCTGCGGTGCAGCCGACGGTGAAACCCCGCGCACGAGGGTCTCACCCACCTTTTGATTTGTTAATTTTTTACATCCCTCTGGGTTTTCTTTCCACTAATTTGCACAATCTGCTCTTATTCTCTCATCTACATCTGCAAATAAACAAACTAAGCCGCTCAGTGATGAATGGGAATGCCCTGAGCTTTGTCCATGATCCCTCTGTCTGGTGTTAATTAGCACTCAGAGGCTGAGGTTGACCATGACGTGATACTCGGTCTGATGTCATGGAGTCCAGCGACCTTGCAGGTCAGACGCCACATTGCACACTGTGGCTTTGATGCTCAGAAATGTTGAGTCATTTGTTACGGTCGTTGGGTGGCAGCAGATATCATCTTCCCCCTGGTGTCCTCCTAATGTTTCTGAGGTCCATGTAGATGTAAGACCCCCGCGTTCCCTGCATTTAAATCTGCTGTGTTACAGAACAGTGATTAGCCTGTAACACATTTATATATATTTTTGGGGGGGAAATGGAGGTGTATACAGTCAACATCTATACTGAGTTTATATTAACAATCCAGAATAAAGAAAAACCCTGAAGCAGTTATACACTGAGGAAACATTAGGGAGAAAAAAACTTTTCCTTTTAACAGAAAGAAATCTCTATCAGATCCAGACTCAGTGTTGTCGTCTGCCTCGGTAAATCACAGGCGAAACAGTGTGCAGCTCGTTGCGGTGAGAGGCCACGAGGTCACTAGATTGAGACATGTTTTCCAGTATCAGTATTTGGAAGTATCGGTGCAGTACTAGTACTGGTGTGGCATTGGTGCGTCCCTACTTAGAGTTAGAAGGGAGTTAAAAATTGCAATTATTTTTGTTAGAAACAGATTTCTGTGTTCATGGTCTGCAGACAATGAAACATGACTACATTCCAAGGAATTCCATTTCTAATTCCACCCCTCTCATTGAACAGACAGTGTTCATAATCGCATTTCCTTTGTGTGAATTTCCTACAAAAAGGTAGGAAAACAACTACGACTGCAGCGGATCCTCTCTGGACCGACTCTTGCACGTCGAACCCACCTCTTCCGACGAGCCAGCACATACCTGCTCTTCAGGTGTCTGCAATGACAGCAGCACCGTCTTAGCTGAAAACTCAGCTCCAGACTGTGTCGGGGAGCAAGCAGGAGCATGTGCAAGGCACCGGATCAGCGTACCAGTCAACTGATGTGTCAGCCACACAAAACAGGATCTAAAACAATTTAAGCTGAAGACAAAAGCAGTGGTGTCAGCTTGCCACGTAGGACACATCAGTATTAGATGACTGACTGGAACATGGCAAAGGCATTTGACTGCGACAACGTGTTTGGACATTTTCTATTGTTCGCCTCTGACACCGCTCTCGCTGTCAAGAAGCAATGCAGGAAGAGAATTGTTGCAGAAAGACGTCAAACGTTTGCCAGCCTCTGTTTGGTAGCAGCCAGGTATGTTTCACTGAAGGAAAGCGCTTAGAAAAACAGGAGAATTTATCACCTCAAACATAATAATGTAGAAATACTTTGTGAATTCTTTCAATTGTTGTTTGATGTTTTTTTGTTTTTTTTTTTTGTTTTTTTTTGCAGAAATTCCCGACCGCATACTGGGATGAGAGTTGTTCATCTTACAAGTGATTAGAAGTCCAGCTCCTTTCAAGAATTTTACTCTTTTGGCTCAGTTTCCTTGGAATAACTGTTTTTTACGGTTACCAAACGGCTCACAAATATTTCTTCACTTGGTATCATTGAGATTGAGTTGTTTGTTTTTTAGTTTTTATTAGAGCCTTGTTTTTTAATGTGAGAGCGCTAACCTCATTTGGTTTCATTTTGTCTGATTAGTAAAACCATTATAAGTTTGCTTAGTAACAGCAAAGAAAAAGTATCTTCTGGATACTGATGTTTGATTTGTGTTCTTGTCAGTTAGTTTTAGTCTTCGACCTTGCAGATAGCTTCTAGCCGTACCACTAGGACGCCATAATTTAATCTGAAGATATTTAACAACTTTGAGGTGCTGAGTAAGAAGACGTGTTGATGCGGTCTATGGTTGTTTGATGTGACAGCTAAAGCTGACGGAGAGAGTGTCTAGGACAAGCCCGGGGCCGTTTTCTGTAACGCACTTTGTGGTGATTTGTGCGATCCTGCAGGTAGAGTTCGGCTATGGACCGCATTAGCTTTTTCTGCGAGTTAACACAAACTTTGAACATCAAAGAGACGAGCGAGAGACTTTAGATTTAACATCATCCAAACAAACCCCGAGAGTTTCGACTCTTTGGTGACAGGCGTAGCAGCCTGCGCGAGATCACTGGAGAAATATGTTAATATTTTGCTTAGCGGAGGTCAAATATTGAATCTACCCCCACCCATTTTTATATGACAGTTGCACACCGTGTCAGCAAGGATAAATGAAAGCATGATGTTTGACAGTCTTTCACATGGAGGGTCACAGTCTGTCACAGGACCGTACTGAAGCAGCGTGAGCCACGAACAATGAGGCGGTAATGAAAATGGCAAAATATTTTCAAACGTCAAAAGTGTTTTGTCAGTGCTTGATGGCAGGTTGCAGGTGTGAAAGATTCAGAAATTTAAGAGTAAGAAAGAGAGATTATCCTGAAGGTGTTATGGCTACGTACAAAAGGAAAAACAGGCGTGGAGAAAAAAGGTTCTAAGAAAATGTCATTTTGGACAGAAATCGCACTGAGACACAGCAGAGAGAAACACTATTAGAGAATAATTCCTATATTTTACTCAAGAAGAAAAACATAAAACTGAAAACTCACACGTTTCCTTTTTTGACGCGTGTGGTTCCCACACCACCAGTTAAGTAATTCATTGAAATTGTGTTATTCACTGGCCCGCCTGCAGTCCAGATCTGTCTCATGTTGAACATTTCTAGTGCCTCATAAAGAGTAGTTGTAATAAGATTTTATACTTTTGTCACTTCTTTAATTTGTTTATATTACTAGACTTTCTCATCCTACGAACCCCTGGAGAATTTATGTCACCGCAAACTATAAAATTTGCTCATTTATGTTTCCCTCTCCGTCTCAGCTGTGCAGTACATCATCCTGTATTTTCTAACAGGTTTTTAAAAGCTCATATGTCATCAATGTTTCGACCCAAAATGCATCTCAAAATGTAGTAACTCATGACAAAGATCCAATCGAGCTCTAGTCGAAGCGCTCAGGAACTGGCACAAATCATGAACTAATCTCTGACGGTGTTTCTCTTCTCCCTCCGCTCTGAACAAACAGGTGATAGAACGGTTGATTTAAAGCCTCCTGACTGTTAGCGCATCAATTAGTTTGTTGTACATTTACACGTGTCCACGTCTCATGGACACTCATACATCATTCCCTCTCATGTGGGAGCTGTTTGGCCTGGAGCAACATGAATGAGTTATTAAGAATTCGCCGCTCTTACTCACAGGGCCTCTGTGTTTTATAGCTCACCTGGCTGTGTCGGTACAAACTAATCACTGTGTGCTCAGAAAACTTAAATTAAACAGCAACAACCTGAATGTAGTTGTAAGAACATGTTTGTAGACTGGGGTGTGAAGGGCAAAGTAGAGTTAAGTGTCTTTCTACCCTGACTGCGGCCTTTAATCTGTGTTGCTGTACACCTCCAACAGACTTATTATTTGTTTCTGGAATGGCCCTGGAATGGACTGGTGGACTGTCCAGGGTGTAACCCCGCCCTTACTAGATGACTGCTGGACTTGGCAACAGCTCCTTGAAAAGAATTGAGTAGTACATTTTCAGCTTTTCTGTCTAACTTCGCCTACTATTGCTGGCCCTTTTTTCAGGTATAGATTTAAAGTATTTTTTA
Source organism: Cynoglossus semilaevis (assembly GCF_000523025.1). Classification (NCBI taxonomy): domain Eukaryota; kingdom Metazoa; phylum Chordata; class Actinopteri; order Pleuronectiformes; family Cynoglossidae; genus Cynoglossus; species Cynoglossus semilaevis. The sequence goes on from NC_024321.1 coordinate 6,392,521, forward strand.
GTATGTGTAACCTGGAGTGGTATAGTGGTACATTTCCCACCTGGCGTACAGTATGTTCCATGTCTGATCCCAACTAGTCACAAAATTCCAGATTGATTGCATCTAGAGCGACGTCCCAAAAAAGAACTAGTAAAAAGTAATATATCGAAATGCACATATTTCTGGGCTAATATGACAACATCTAGCTATTGTGGTTTATGATTTACCAACTTCTACGCTTTGCTAGTGTCTGGACTTGTAGCAATCACACCTTTTCACTATCAGCCATTTTCTTTCTGCAAATCTGTCTGACACTTCGTGACAGAGCTCAACAAAAGCATTTGGCGTCTTGAGTATCACAGGAGCAGCTGCTCTTTGGCTATTTATTTATTCTGGCCCCTCCCAAGAAACTGTCTGACACCATTGAATTAGGAAGACATTTCAAACAGAACATTGTTCCAGAATTTGTGACAAAACATCTCGAGGTTGTCTAAACACTTTTGACTCTGTACTGCGTATGCCAAGATAAATATGATAAAATGGGATTAGATAATATTGAATGTGCCATGTCGTTTACCATGATGACTTAAAAATGTTGACATGCTCATTGGAGTTCACTGAAGTCAACATCTGTATCACATTTAAGCACAAAGATGTCCAAAGGGTCAGTTAATGCGGTGGAACAATATTATCATCCACATTTCAGAATAAGAGCGAGGATAAATGACTAAAGCCAGTAGGGCTGGGTCCAGACAAATATTTAGAAATTTGTCATTGGTTCAGGTTCATTCAAGGTCACTGGGCTAGTCTGATTACATGAGCAGTATGTAAAAATAATCAACAGGGATGTCCAAATCCCATGCATTGGATCTGGGATCCAAAATTATCTTTGCAAACTTCGAACTGATCAGCATCAGGGACTCGGCCCATTCTCTCCACCCATTCTGTCCTGCCAGCTGCTGAGGGCTGAGTCCGTGCAGCCTACTGTACATGTGGACATAATGAAGGCTGGAAACGTACTGTACAACAAGCTATCAGTGTGAAGATGTTTTAAACTATAGCCATTGAAGATATTGATTTTCCAATGCCTACAGTGTGACTGTTTTACTGGGCATTAGTGTCAAATTGACATTTGAACCTGAATATTCAAGAGAGTACGACGAGTAAGTACAAACTAAAACTCCAGACAAATCCATTAAAACAGAGGACATATGTGGTTGAGTGGATAACACAGCCAAAAATGAGACTGAATGGGAGTTGAACCCATGACTGCAGATAATCAGCTCAGTCCCTGGTAGATGGTGGTGGGTTTAGATGACCCTTGGGTCCACTCTACATCCTGCTGTCCTGATACTACTGTTCAGATGATGCCTTTTACTGCAGCTGTACAGAGCGACTGGCCAGAAAATATTAGGTGGTTCAAACATGATGTAACTGCTGTTAGTTTGACATTTGGAGCTCTAGTGTTGCCTTAGTTACTCGGTTATTTTATGCCACACAGTGGAATTGCGGTCTGTGCTCTTTCCTTACAGCGAGAAGATCACCAATCCACCTCCGGCCATAACTGATGGTCTTTTTGTTTGGACTTTGGCGTTGTTCTTTACTGAGCATGAGTTTTTTTTTTTTCTCCTGGTATTCTGGTTTCTTAAAACATGCAGTATTAGGTTAATTGTTCACTCTAAACCGACCACAGGTATGAGTCTAAGTGCAAATGAATGTTTGTCCCTTTACTGGACCGCTGAACTGTGCAGACTGCACCCTGCCCAATGACCAGTACAGGGATCCTGGTCAATAGTCTGGAAAAGACCCTAACCCTGTGCACTGATGAAGAAGCTTATCCCGTCTGGATCTGGTTTGGACCAGTACATGAAGTAACAGGTACAAATTGATCGAGGGTGGATTAACTGCTCCTTTTTCATGGCCATATGGGTCCAAACTGGATCTGGATTTGATTCAAGTATAAGATCTGGAGTTTCTTCAAATATCGGCCAGACTAGATCTAGGCTGGATAAGCTTCTTCATGTATGGGTCCCAACTGGGTCTGATAAGGAGCAGCTGATTTGTTTGGCAGTCCAGTTGGGATCAAGGACAGATAAGCCACCCAATGTGCAGATACATTCACGATCTGGGCCAGACTCTGGATCTGAGTCTGATTATCATCTGTTTCAGATCCAACATGTGTGCAAGTGAAGTCTGGACTAGACCCACTTACAGATCTGTTCCTAAACTGTACAGATTCATTTTCCCTCCGAGCAGTAATAATTACATATCAGGAACATTGTAAAACAAAGTACAGGCATCAGGTCAGGTTCTGCTGTAGGACAACAAATAAACACTGTGTCCATGAGTTGGACGCCCTGTGTCTGACCTCACGGATTCCAAATTTGACATAGAGTCTTGTGTTTTTGTCTCGGTGTGTGTGTGTGTGTGAGTGTGTCTGTGTGTGTGCATCATATTAAGGAACTACTTTCCCTCCCAACTGGATGAAAAATCTTTGAGTTTACTTAAAATAAACCAACCCTAAGTGGTTAAAATAAACCAGAGGAGAATGAAATACTCACAAGGTGATTCAGCTCCTAATTACAAGCCAAAAATAGCTAACAGGCTAAATAATGAGTCACTGTATTAAAAAAAAACCAACCCTCTTCTTTCATGTCTTTAAATGGCCTCCTAATGGTGGGTGATCTTTTAAATGACATATGTCTCCTTTTTGGAATGATATCCGTCTCAGCCGGGCGTCCTGTGAGGGACGCTGCACCTTGACCTCAACATTACTGAAAAACGCTCTCATCCTCCGACTCCTCGCACATGAAGCAGAACCCAGGAGTCCCTAATCAAAGGGCCAGTGTTAAGAAGAAGCCTCGGAGACATGACAGCAGATAAAGTGGAAGGATGTAAAAACACTGCTGCAACTCTAAACTCTAAACCAAACATCCTGCTCTTCACAAACCAAGTGGTCTTTGTGTTTTTTCTTCTCCACACACATTTGCTAATGAGGACTCGGGGTCAGTGTAATTGTTGCAGGAAACACTGTGCTGATCAGAGGTGCAATTTGAGGGAAAATGAGGTTCATACAGATGACCTCATCTCTCTGGTCGGGCAGGCGGAGGCCCGAGGCTTTTCTGATTTGTCTTCTTGGGTCAGCAGCATCACATTTGTGGATGTGTGCGTGTATGTGCGTGTGTCACTGCGGAGGGTTAAAAATTCAAAGAAGATGAGTTGGAGTGAGGAGCTGAGATGATTAGACCACCTACAAATGATTCAGCGTCCAGTCCAGAAGATTGAATGCATCTTCAACAGCCGGTCGGCGGACTGGTCGGCTCCTCTGTCTTATCAGTGGTCTTAGGAGCAGTGATTAAGGAGCTTCCATTTAACAGGAACAGGACTTGATTTCATTTTACTTAATTAAGCATGAGTCAGTTAGAACATCACTCTTACTGTCCAGTGATTTAAAGAACGCCTGGGATGGAAATCAAAGAGGCACAAGCTACTTATACTGGTGATGTCATCGCATGTGATGGTCGTATTTATACAGGTTTCAATTGTGAGTCAAAGAAGAATCAATAGGAACTTGGAAAAGTATCACGCTGTTGTGTAGTGTTTGCACAGTTGGACGCTCGCAAGACAAACCGCATGAGCAGTTTTAATCTGATTCTAAAGGGAGGGTCCGGCTTAATCCAGGTTCATTTTTTTAGAGATAAACATAAATCTACTTTTATTACCTTCTCTGCTCATCCCTGAGAAATAACTCCATCTCTGAGATAGTGATAAATCTAAAAACAAAAGAAAAGAAGAACGAGCCTCCACTACCTTTGCCATTTTATTTTATATCAGTATCATTTCAACAGTATTGGCTACTTCCTCAGTAAGTATGGATTTATTGATTTTAAATAGGTGAAAATTAAATAACTAAAATATTCTGTCATTCATTAACCTGCATACCTTTGAACAAATTAGCAAAAAAACTAAAAGCAAACGTGGTAAATTGAATCAGTTTTATGGCAACAGTTGACAACTAATTACAAGTACTAAAGTTTAAAAAAAATGTCTTATAGAGCTGGTTGATGTATTTACAACAAATACTAATGTGTCAGGTACAGATACTACGGTATATAATTCAGTTCCAAAAGTAGATAAAGAGATAAGATCTTGATATCAGATACTTGCATCTTAAATAATGCATATTATAAGGCTTACTGTATTTCAACAAAAATACTTAATCTAACAAATATTCATTATTAAATTATTATTAACCGATCCCTGTTTTTTGAATCCAGACTTGTTGCTGTAGTTAGCAATTAAAAACAACTGTTTAAATTTGACGTTCTGGGTGGTGACCTCATACAACAAAAATAAAAAGCAGCGTTTGGTTTCCTTGTACACTACGTTTTATTCCTCCTTTAATCATATCACATCTTTGATCCACCCATCTATTGGGAAATTAGAGGCTCTCACTTACACATTCTCCATTAGTTCAGAAATGTGTGCACTGGACGGCCTGTTTCCAACCAAGCCTAGACTTTTACCATCTGTGGCCAAGCCTCTCGGCGGAGGAATATGAGCAGACAATAGGTACACAGTCTGACTCCAGGTTGAAATCTGGCATCTTTTGATCTCCGTATCTACGTCTGACAAACCCAGTTTTATATCAAATAAAGTAAAGAGTTTATTTGATCATTTAAAGAGACACAGATGACATGCAACACGGATCACAGGCCAGACCTGCAGGCAGGATGTTGTGATTATGTGATTGCGCTCAAGCCAACAAAGCCTGATGCATTCTTTCTAAGGTCATTTATATGGAATTTGTTCTCACAGATGCAGATAAGAGATGGGAATGATATGTGACAAAGAGTCATATCCCCGTAGACCGCAGAGATACTTCAGCGATGCACCGAAAACGATGACTTTGGCTTCTGCGACACAAGTCTCTGGTCACAGGTCCAGCTTTTCACTTAGCAAGTGAGTCACACTTTTCATGGCACAGCCACAGAACACAAGGAGACAAATGTGCTTAAGTGTAACTCTGGTTCAACTGTCTGGTTGGAGTATTTCATTTTAAGATGATGGAAATATAATCTTAACATTTGCCCCTGCCAGATGCTGAAACACTTTACCTAACTTTAAGGATTTACACCGGGGATGTCCAAACTTTTTGAGGAGGGCACATTTGATTATGTAAAATTACCCAATAGCCAAATGCTCCCTCTGCTATACTTAAGTTTTATAACACTGAACGACCTGCACCAGCAGGCCAATGGTCCAGCACACTGCTACTAAAAACAGAGAAATGTGATTGCCGTGGCCGATTGATGACACTAAAAATTGCTGTAAGCAATCAAATGAATAAAAACTAAAGTTGGTCCCTAAAGAGCTGAAAGACTGCAAAGAAATGTAAAGTCATATACTATGGCAGAAACAGCTATAAATTCAGGTGAAATCATCCAAAAATGTACTTCAAATAGCAGTAGTTTGGCAAAAGTATAGAGTATTACAATGTTTGACAAAAATCTACCAAAACCTGGCCAACTAACTCAAAGTTTTGAAAACTTTATAGATGTTAGATGCTAAGTAGTTCTTTTAGATTTGATTAATTTAAAAAACAAATTGTTTGCTTAATTGTGAGGTTTGATCCAGCTGACAGACGGGGGACGCGTCTGTTTCCACATCTCCACACTGAACAAACTAAGAGCCACCAAGAGTTGATCCCCCCTAATCTCCTCGCCCACATCACAGACCAGGACCAGGAAGCAGCCAGACAACCTCCAACCCAAAGCCAAGGGTAAGCAAGAGAGCACACCTTCAACTGCACAGAGCAAACAGGGGAGAGGGGAGATCTATATTCCAGGCTGTGGAACTCAGGTTTTGTCATAAGTAAACAACAGCACTAGCAGCCCCATAATTAATGGCACCGCTCCTTTTAATACAGTAAATCAATGTCAAACAGTGGTGGAAGGCAACAAGGAGATTACAGAAGATTTGCAACACCCCGGGATTACAGAAGAATGCCTTTCTTTGATCCTGCGCAAATTAGCCTTTGATTCCCTGTAATTACGAGAAACCTCAGCTTTCTTTAACAGACCCTGAAAAAAAAACTAAAAAAAAAAAATCATGATGTATGGCCTGAAACAAGTTCTTAATTTTGCCAGGGGAGAGGAAGTGGGCTTTGGTTTGTGTCCAAGAACTAAGGAGGGTAGGATTTGCTGCTGATTAGTTTTAATAATACCAGTGGATTAAATGAAGCCTCGGTGTTATAAACAAACAGAGAACTGCTGCTTTTATGTGCATCTGGCCAGTCACCAGTCTTCAATGCCAACATACAAGAACTTAGTTATTCTGTTTGATTAAAATCTTGCAGTTCTCCATTCATTGTACTTAAAAGTGATGTCATCTGCCTTATGCATGGCACGGGGGTTGTTTTAGCAAAGGGGGGGAAAGTTCACATTGGAGTAAAAGCCCCGTTTCATTATGTACGAAAAGTGTTTCCAGTGTTCTCTCTCAAAGGGACTTTTAAGCACATTTTAAACAATAACGCTTTTTTTTTTAATTTACAAGTTTACTGTTTCCTAACCAAAGCAACTGAAAATGAAAGTTTCATTAAATTAAATTATAGATATTAGATATTATAAATTCTGTTTCTATTTCCTTCTTACTGCTACACACTGTTTTTTAACCAACTGATTAGATTCTGTTCATTCTTTTTTTTTTTTTTTGACATTTCAATGCAGAGATACGTCCAAGGCTGAAGGCTTTAACACACAAATAGGAATTCTAACCAGGGGTCTAGGGTTTACTGCCAGACTCCACTAGTCTGCCTGTCAATATATTACAGAGCCTGTTTTCTCTGTTGGAGGCCAGGGTCAGTGTCCTCCTATGGTGCATTCCTAGTTGAGGGTTATTTCAAGGAGAAGATGTTAAGGTGAAAATTCATTGATCTGTCTTCCGTGAAAAACCCTGAAATGCTAACCTAAGAAATGAAGTAAAGAAGCTCAGCCTATCATTTTAAATTCACTCACTGTATAAGAAAAAGTCTAAAAAAATGCCTACAAAATGTACAAAGTTTTAACTGAAAAATATTGGATTTTCATTTGAAACTCTGCAGCACGCCACTGTGTCATCAAAGTGTCGTCAAAACTGTGCAACAAAGGCAGGAACTGACATCTGTTCACTCGTGAGTACCTTTGAATCATATCAAATTTGTGTTGTGTAAACACGCCACTCATCATCTCATCCTGTGTCTATCAGTGAGAGTGAATACTGAACACCATGGAGACGACTCCACCAGATAGACCACTTCCTGCAGCGGCAAGAGAGAAGCTGTGACGCGTTAGGCTTGGCGATCACAGCAGTTGCATGCTATGGAAGGAGATAGCAAAGACAGATAAAGGACTGCCTGCATGCAAGGTTAGAAGAGAAGAAAATGAGATCTCCAAAACAATTCCATCACCTATGCTGCAAGTGCACGTTATAAGGGTCTCCTCTTCTGCGTCCTCATCAAAGTTGTTCCAGCAGGGCCAGAAAGGGAAGTCATGTGCCAGAAAGCTTGAACCAAATCACGCTGGGGCATCAAGGAATTGACATCATCTTAGACAAATACAAACAAACCCCCAGCATTTACCCGGGCTTCATGAAGCAGCATAATGCTTTTGATGTGCATTTGTCTACAGGTTGCATGTTGCTTTTACTGGACCGCCATATTTCAAGACAGACTCACATCTAGTTGCATGCAAGTGGTTTTAAATTGACATTTTTGAACACAAAAAAGTGATTTTAAAAACATGTCGGTAGATGAAGGTAGATGACCACTAAGTACACAGACGTTTGGCAAACTTTTGTCCCTACCACAATTACCTTCTGTTTCCCTTTGTGACCTTGTAGAAAGAATCATGTTGTGATTCAGTCTTTAATTCTGCAGCTAAACAATTTACATTTTATTAGGGTTTGGGATTGACAGATATTCTAATAGATTGCCATTCATAAGAGTAGGGAGCGTATATTAAAATATGGTAAAGTTTATGCTAACTTCTTCTAAACTTTTAGCATGGTTAACATTAGCCAAAGTATAAATAATTATAAGCCCAGAAACAAAAACAGTTAGCTACAATAGCAACAACAGAAAAAGGTTGGCAAAGCAGATACTAGGTCCCATTCTGAGTAGAGAATTGTCAGGTTTATTGAAATGGCTTACAACTAGTCCAAAAGAAATGCAAGCCTAGGTTAAAGGTGGTGAAAAATGTTTTTAACAAATTAGCCAGAAATTAGCCAAGAATATATTTAATATATCAGGCCAGAGCTAAACGCTAAGAGATCTCAAATCAAGCTTGTAATGTTTGACTGGGATAAAATCCCATGTTTAGTAAAAGGTAATTTCTGAACGACCAAATATTGTGTATCAGATTGGGACAGTCAAGAGCCATTATATATCGGTCTGATGGTGGTGCAGACAGAGTGCAACCGCAGCACTCGACTCGCCTGCATCCTCCTTTTGAATTTAGGCGACGTTTCCTCTCTCGTGAGGTTGTTATCCCTTTGCCCCTATTCTCTTAAATGGCCATGAAGATGAGATGGCTGCGTGATAAGTAAATGTGCACCTCCCTGCACACAGAAGATACAGTAGACGACAGGAGGAGCAAGTGTGTCTCCTCCTGTGGGTATTAAATTTCAAAGAGAGAGACTGGTGTGGACAGGTTGGCTTGGGAATCTCGGATGGATGACTCACTCATCCTTGAAAACCTTTTACTTGTGAAATGTCGTGAAAAGTAGAAGAAGAAGTTACATTTCTTTATAGCGTCAATTAATGGTCATTTAAAGCTACATTTGGTCTTTTTTTATACACAGAGCAGTTGTTTAAAACATTTTTTTTAAAAAGTGCAGTGGTGGCTTAGTGATTAAGGGTCCTGGTTCGAGTCCACCAGCTGCCAAGTTACCACTGAGGTGTTCTGAGCATGGCACGGCACACACTGCTCCCTAGGCATTTCATGCTTCCCCCTGCTCACTTTGGTTATGGGTTAACAGCAGACAAGTAGTTCACTTTCCTTCCTTAAAAAACTATCTATCAAGTTCTATCACCTCAGTTCAGCCTTATCCTGCGTGTTCTAGGACAGTGTAAGGAAACCAGAGTAGCCACAGCACTCATTTCCATTGTATTTGACTCAATTTTGTCACTGTTTCGTCACTTGTCACAAACCACAACGCACTGTCGCTTTCAGCACATGTTGGCGCCGTTTTTCTCACACAGACAAATTCCTATACACACTGTTTTTTTGTTTTGTTTTTTTGCTCTTGCAGCAATCCAAAGCAAAGAGTTTCGGATTGTGATATTGGGGACAGCGTTTGGATCGGTGCCAGGCAGGGGCCTAAAGGGCTCGCCCTACATCATTCATTATGCCCTTGCCCATCAAATAGCACAAGCAGAACTGCTTTGGAGTCAGTCCAAGAGGGCTCTTGTCATTAGCTTGCCACTTGGCGGCCAATTGGTGGAGCAGAGGAGACAAAAGCTGCAGTCCACCCCTGCATGCTCTGATTGCTCTGAGAGAGAGTGAGAGAGCAGGGGCCTCTTTTTTGGCATGACTGCACCACACAGATTCTAGTAGCAGGGTGGTTGTTTGGTTGTTTTGGCACAGTCCGTCCAGGACAGTGTTAAACAGGGTCTCTATCTATTTATCTATCGGTTGTGCGAGTTTCCAAATGATTCATAGTCATTTTACCCAGAAGGAGTTTCCTCATGCATGATTTGATTAGGTGGGGTAACAGTTAACATCCAACTAAATAAGGACAGACAGATGGAGAAAATGTCTGTGAAATTCCCTTGTCTTTAACTCAATAACAGAAAAGTAATAATAATACCCCGATGCTTTGTACTGTACCTGTCTTTTATTCCTGGCAGGTGTTTGATCCACAAGATAAACTAATTATGTCTAATAGGCAAGTGAAAGACAGAAGAAATAAAATTGGCAAATCTACAGACACTTAGATGAAAATTGTGGATCTATGGTCCATGACTTTTGACGTGAAGAGATGACAATAAATTAAAGGATCTGACTTTTCATCCTCTCCCTCGCCACCGGCTCTTTTTCCCTTTTCTCATTCTCGTACTTTCCCACCCTCTGGATTGTGCAGCGGAGTGGTCCTGCCGCACCTCCAGGCCCTCAGGTTATTTGGATATTGTGTGGAGTCAAAGCACAACTGTCAATCAGATAAGCAGTGACCTCGCAGACCCTGCAGATAAGACGCTACGCGAGGAAACGACAGAGGGCACAAGGCCTGACTATGAAGCGAGACCGATCGCGACGGCTCTTCAAGCTCATAAGCCGCTGCCAAGAATTAAATTATATCATGTGTGCTTTTATGCATCTCCTATAATTTCTATTCAATTCAACAACGTCGGTTTCAGACCGCGTTCGTAAGCACTTGTCTTTTCGTTGGAACAGAAAATACAGCCCAGGGCTTTACAAGTTTTCTGTCAGATGTATGAATGAAAAGGCAACATGACAGAATTATGTGCAGCAGAAAGTTGTGTTGTTCCTACACCAGGTAAAACCAGTTTAAAACAGGGGTGTTCAAACATTTCTGAGGGGCGGTAGGTTATTGCTAGCTGTCCGTGCTACGATACACAAGTCTACAGTTAAGTACTATATAAATGTGTTGTATTTTATTAACCATCCATCCATCCATCATCAACCACTTATCTGGGGCCGGGACCCCGGATAACTATTTCTTTAACAATATAAGTAAATCCCTGGTAAAACTGTGCCAACTTTTATGCTTTTATAAAGCATTTAACAAACCTGACGACAAAAGTTTCCTTTTCTCCAGCTTTTTTCCCCCCACAGTTAAAACAAGAGACTTCTGGTTACCAAAAAAAAAAACCCTGTAGTAAATTATTATTATTATTGATCTCAAAGAAACATACAATACTGAAAAAAAAAATTTAATTTAGACAAAGAGCCAATGCTACATATAATTTAGGCCAGAAACACACTAAAAGTTAGCAGTACATAAAAGAAACTACAAGATAACATGAACATATGCTAAAATACCATAAAGTGAGTTACAGAAAGGAAAAATAGAATAAAAATTGTTGTAGAAAACTAAAGGTTAGGCCAAAATAGTCCAAAGTAATAAACTAGGTTGAATCAAAAGCAACACAAGAAATTTTGAACATGCTCATTCAGTATAACCACTAGTGTTATGAGTTACTTTATTATCATATACTATATTAGTCATTTGTTCAAAAAATTCTACATCAATTATGAATCCTAATTACAGCCAATACACAAAGCTTTCATGGCAGAATTAACTTTCTCAATGAATGGCTCTCACATTCTGCTGCTGCAGACCCACTGAGGTGGTAGGAATTAGACAAAACTTGCCAGTCATTCCGTTACACTGGGAAATCACAAAAGAATGAATGAAGGGTGAGTCTTTGTTTCGCATGGCAGCTTTTGGGTGGTCCTGCAGGTTGGAAGCCCTCTGGGGAGGGATCAAGGAGACCTCCTCATGTAATACCAATGAGACGACCTGTCGAAACAGGGTAGACCTTCATTCAGTCTGCAGCTCAGCCACAACCAGGAATTTTCTTTTTCTGCACCAATTTAGAAATCACATTTTCCACAAACCTATTGCTTTTCATTCTCCCAGTAATTGGATAATTGTGATTATATTTTGGGAAAAACAAATGGTTTCTAGAACCCCAACTGTGTGACATCTTTCTTCATAGCATAATACAAGCTAAAGATTATTTTAAATAAACATATCCCAGACACACAAGCCACATGATTATCTGCAGTTCTGTTGATGCTGAGGCCACACACCACCACCATGCTGCATATTCACACATAGCTACACATACTTAGGTCTGGGAGCTGCCCAGTCCAACCACAGTCTTCGACTGTTGGCCACAGTGGCCGCAGCTTCAGAGCTCTTCTCAAGAGCTCCTCGAAAGCTGCTGTTGACAAAAAAAAAAAAAAAAAAAATCCTCATTCAACCACCTCGATTGTCTAAGGACTTGAACAGCATTAAAAACAGCATTGACAGTGAAGGGTAACAGCCATCATCACAGCGACAAAGCCAATTAAACTCAGATTAGCACTATTTTAACAACCTATGTGGGATTTTGATGACTGCTACAATTTAGCATGCATCAGTATGTTACTTACACATTATAACAATGACATTTTTAAGCATTTTAATGCAATTTCCTTAAAAAACATACAACCAAATAATATAAATAAACCAATAGCTAAAAATGCAAAATAGAAAATTGAAAATGTCACGTGAGAGCATCGACATTGCAGGAAGAAGGCAGGACCCAAATGCAATACTGGTGCAGATAGTTTATTTCAAAGAGCAAAAACAACAAAAACTCACTTCTACACAAGAACAGGACAAACTAGGAACTTTACAGAGCAGAGGAACAGACTAGACAAAGAACAGCTACACCATTAACCAGATGCAATACACAACACAGTCACTTACTTACACACTGAATCAATCCCAATCACAATGATCCCACTGGCCAGAGTGAGAGAGAGAGGTATGTATACACAGGGAGCACCAGGTGACACAAGTGAGGCTAATTACAGACACAGGTGAGTGTGATCACACAGATTACCCCACACAGCAGACAGCAGGAAAAGGGTAGCAGACAGACCTGACAGAAAACTGCTTAAAAATACCAAAAAATAAAGATGTATGACAGTAACTAAATAGCCAAGAAGGAGTCTTAACATCTAAAAATATACCACAACTATAACTGGTAACCTATTGAAGTTACAGAGAAATAAAATAGTAGGAAATTGTTGGCCAAATCTAGAAGATAACTTCATTTTTGCCTTTTAGGTCAAAGAGCAGTTGGAAAGTCGCAACTTCGCCATGAATGCATAAAAAGGTGAAGGAACAAAAGTCTGTGGAACAGCACAGATGTGTCAATGTCCATCCATTTTCATCTGCTTATCCATTACCAGGTCACAGGGGCAGCAATCTCCATGACCGCCACCCAAATCACACCACACTGTACAAACCCCCCTGAACCTTCCTGTGGATGGTGAGTCCACTAGAAGGTACAATCGCCCTAACCGGGATCCGATCTTGCCCAGGAGGTGAACCCTGGGGTTCCATACCAATGACAGAGACATGGCCTGTGGGCCAAAGCGCCAATAAAAAATAAACACATTTTAAGAAAGACCAGATAAAATCCATTCAAGTGCCACAAACAGTCCCCAGGCCAGACTTTACACATTCCTGCACATATTCAGCAAACCTCAGAACATCAGAATTGCCTATTTAAAAACCTTACAAGAATATCAAATTTCAATTTTCTTGTGTGGTGCAACATGCTTAGGGAGTGTGTGTTTGTGTTATGAGCAGCACATCACAGTGTCAGACATAATTTAGCAGATCTAATTGGAGTGCATGCAGCCAGCCTGGCCTCTCTGTGTACTGTAGGTCCTGGGATTTTAAGGGGGACTCAGGTTACAGGGACCCACCGCACTCTCTGTGTGGCTTGTGGTTGCTTGAACAGTGTTTTTCCCACACTTGGCCCTTTATCTGCGAACACCTTTGGGTATGTTTGTGTCTTAACTCACTTTAATCTGGGTCTGTGCCAAATACATCTGTCAACCATGTCAAGAGGCTCCTTAGGTATAATTAGGAAGTGTATATTCTGTAACCCACATGATCCTGTCATAAACTGGTGTGCGAGTGTAGTTAAACAAACATGAAAATTAAACAGATGATAAAAGCACCTTTAGACATGAGGTCATTGTTTTTATGTTATTTAAGGCTGACTCGGGGGCCTGCTCTGCCTTTGAGAGCTATCGTCAACACATTAGTTAAATTACATTTTTCTTCTCAATTACAACGTTAAACCCTTGAATACATTATTTACTCAATGGTATTTCTTCACGACATTTAATAAATATTAAAGGCAATCCGACGCTACTGACAGCCCAATGAAGTGTGTGACTGCAGTGCCCTCTATTGGTCAAGGTATATACCAAAATACGAGGTAAGACGGGCCTGTGTGCTTTAAAAGAAAATTAATTGTGGTAAACCACAAAAGTAATTAAAAGTTGGCAAAGAAATAGCTTAAAGTGGAACGAAGTGACTGAATGGAATACGATAGAATAGCCTACAACTTAACAATTCTATTGTTGCATGAATATTTTTCCTGTAAAAAAAAAAAAAAAGGATCAAATCGCTAGACTGAACATTACACCTACAGTGTTACGGTAAATAAAGACACTTTTGCTATCTCAACATTAAAATGCAACAAACACAACAACCAACAAATTGAAACTAATATTGCCCCTGTTTTATTATTGTATATTAACTGAACATGAATAATTACAATGATATGAACTATATGGTATATAAACATGTAAATTATAAATTAATTGATACCTTACACTTATACAGGAAAATTAAGAAAAATGTATTATATATTTTTTATCTGTTTAGAAATTAAACTTGTCATTGTTCTTCAGAATTATGCAGTTAAAGAATATGGAATGGGAATTTAATGAATGAATGGGTAAAAAATAGTCATATTAACTTTTTACAATATGAATAATTACTAATTTGTTTGTTTGACTTATTTGACGGGGTTTCCTTATCCAGCTTGATTAAAAATGACACATCCGGTGTACCCGGAAGTGAGCATAATTCCCAAAGATGGCGGATCAAGGTCCGATGGCGATAGCGATGCGGCTACGAAATCAGCTACAGTCCGTCTACAAACTGGACCCGCTGAGGAACGAGGTAAGCAGTCGTGTAGTTACAGCTCGTCGGCACTGTGGCGGAGGCGAGCGGGGATTCGGACCGCTGCAGAGCCGGGCTGGAGGCGCGTATTGCCGGGAGATGGTTGTCTTGTCCGCGGAGCTGATGGAGCGAAAGAGGGGAGTGCGATGCTGAAGAGAGCCGAGTGTGAGCATGCGTGAAGGGGGAACCAGAGTGGGGGTGTCCACTCGTGTTGTTCTACCCCCAGCGTGCCCGAATCCCGTGAACAAAGTGTCAGATTTAGTTTATTAACTGTACTCGTTTGAGTATTTTAGGTCTCATGAGCAGTTATCGCTCTACTTTCGCAGGCAGCAGCACTAACAGCTGCGGTCTCTGCCTGTTCTCTCTGGGTGCGCTGTGAAGTGAAGTACCCGCTCTTGGCTGGGTTTACGAGAACAACGGCACCCAGGTGTTCTCCGCAGCAACGGCACCACGTTGTTCTCCGCAGTTGGCTTGTTAACGCTCACTTCCTCTCTCGTAAACAACATTTAATCGACTTATTTTTGTCATTTTTAAACTATCTTATGATTGTAGTTTCGACCGCCCCGTTTTCAGTGTCCTAGTTACTCGCAGATGTCAAAGGTCGGGACCAGGCGCTCAGTGGTGCAACCTGCAGAAAGACTCGTCATCACGGGGCAATAAAACCTCTCTGCAGGGTGTCAGACATATACATTGCGTAATACACGTACATGTGTAGCTTTTGATTTGATAAAGTTTCATGTTTGTTGTTAGGTTAACCAACTCAGACTTTTGTCTTTCAGAGATTTGGATGTTCCATCCATTGGTGCTATATAAGTGTTTGTCATTTACAAATGTCGACAACAACTAAACCCAGCTTGGTGTGGAAGAGAAGCAGTGTGTTTGGTGGAATGTAGATGTAGTCTGAGTAAAACTCTGCTGTCAGTGCTGTGTTAAACAGCAGAACACCTCAGTGCGCTTAAGTGTCTCGAGTTATTCTTGGCTGCGGAGCCTGTTGATGGAGCTGCCAACTGCTGATCCTTTGTTTCTCGGTTTCGCTCCTGCTGCCTCCTGCAGTTTTTGCACCTAAAATGATATGAAACTGAATAAAGAGGGAAAAAGCGTGACAGGAGTCGGAGCACTACCGGTGTCTTCTGATAGATCCAGACGTTGTGATTATAAATGACAAAAACATACACTTTTTAATTATGACAAATCCAAACCCATGTTAGGAATAATTGTCTGCAAATTATTAAACAATAGACAAAGGATGTATAAATAAAAAGAATTAGCTAAAATGTAATATTGAAATCCACAATACCTGAGAATTCTTAATTTAAAAAACCTCTGATTGCGGTGTCTGGCCACCAGGGGTCGGGAGATGCATAATATTGATTTCTTTCTCTTTTTTTGACAATTTACGTAAACAATTCGTCTAAACTCTGACCTTATGAATTAGTTATCTGTAATTTCAGATCTGTCATATTTTCAAATCATCTCTCTGTCTATTCTTCCAGGAGGAGGTCAAGTTGAAAATCAAGGACCTAAACGAACACATCGTCTGTTATCTCTGTGCAGGTTATTTCATAGATGCCACAACAATAACAGAGTGTTTGCACACATGTAAGTTTCACCACAACTTAATTATTTCGTTTTTTTTTTCTTATTCTTCTAAACATAATAATGAATACAATGTCTTTCTGGTGTTGCTGTAGTCTGTAAGAGTTGTATTGTGAAGTACCTGCAGACCAGCAAATATTGTCCGATGTGCAACATCAAAATCCACGAGACGCAGCCGCTACTCAACCTCAAACTGGACCGAGTCATGCAAGACATTGTCTACAAACTGGTGCCTGGACTTCAAGAAAGTATGTCAAAACAGCTCTTGGGGCTTTTCAAACCATTTCAACCTGATTTGATTGGTCTCTGACAATGAGATGTGTTTACTTATTTACACAATGTCTACATTTTTCTTTCTTTCTGTTCAACAGGTGAAGATAAAAGAATAAAAGAATTTTATCAGTCTCGTGGTCTAGAGAGAGTAATTCAACCAGCAGGTGATGGTAAGTGTTACAGTAGATTGTGTTTCAGATAATTCTGGAGAATTGTTTTAGTTCTACGTGTACAACAAAATATACTTAGTTGTTAAAATTTCTGCAATGATTGATTGTTCCTGCTGTTTTTTCTAATTTACTGTAATGTATCTCTGTTGCTTTTCTTGTATTTTCTTCTCTGTTATAAGATGCAATATTGAGATCCAATAGATTTTTTTTGTTTGAAAACTACAACGTCACACTTAAAAGTGCTTGAAAATTCCCTGGAAAAGTGTTTTGATCCTTAATTTTTGTGCTCCTCCAGATGCAGTACCAGATGCTACAGGTTTACCGTACACAAGTTTTGACCATTCCAAAGCCCATTTCTACAGATACGATGAGCAGGTTTCACTATGTTTAGAAAGACTAAGGTGAGGAGACTGTTGTAAATTGATCTCATCAGTGTGACACACAAATGTGTCCAAACGGTGTTGTTTTCACTGCTATCTCCTTATTTATTTATTTTTATCTAATTATTTTATTTTCCAGTTCATCATTTGCAGGGAAAGACAAGTCAAAACTTACTCTACAGGTAAGAAATAACGATTACCTATTGTTTTTGCTCACATTCCCAGTACTCTAGATTTCATGGCTGTGTGAAAACAAAACATGTCTACAGGCCTACATTTTTCAAGCTCTAACTAGTCATTTTCCCCACTGTGTGAAAAGTAGATTAACTGACATTCAGTAACCTTCACATTCAAACTGTCTGAACATAAACGTTGAGTTCAGTTTTCTGGGGTGAGCTGTGTCCTCGCACGGTTCAGGATTTTAACCCTTGACCTTTTGTTGCATGTTATTCTCTGATGCCGATTAGACATGCAGCATGACCATTCGTCCTTCACGCTCCTAACAGAAGTGGAAATTTGGTAAATGATATTTCTGTCTGGGCCACAGAAGAAATACTGTCTTGTGCTGGGAATGAGGGGGAAGGAAATTTAGCTGAATGGCTTAACAGTGTGTAATAAGTCAACTGAGACAGGAAGAGGTTCAGGAGAAACAGGAGTTTCTGTTTGGTAGTAAAACTAAATTGTAACAGGAGAAAGCCACATCCTGAATCAGCTGTTTCCTCGTTATAATGCTGGCTTTTTATGGGCTTGAGAGTGTGTAAACATTTACAGCTTAAACTCAAACTAATAACTACAGGCAACAAGTTCTGTTCTAGTTACAAGTAAAGCTGAAGTGATATTTGTTGACTGAGTCTGCCCTGTTTTCCACTTCAACTATACTCCGGGAGCAGAAATCTGAGTCGGAACTCAAAGCAGAGCCAGATTTCTCCACTAGTTTAAATTATTGACACAGGTTAAGTTGACATAATGAGCAGCCACCCTGGTTTTCCACAGTTCCTTGCTTTCTAAGTAAATGTATATCCTTATATTATATGTCCCCAATATTGTTCTGATTTTTTTTTTTTAAATGACAACCTGTGCTCACAAGCAACACAGTATACTAATACGTTTCTGAAAAAGTCTTCAAAAAGTTTCTCAAAAATGAATGAAATTGCACTGAATTGCCTTAAAGTACAATTAAAATAAATTTTTTAATGCTTAAAATTGTGAAAAAAATACTTTTTGTACCAAAGTAACATTCTGTTCCTTCAATTATAAGTTTCTGAAAGATTTTTCATAATAAATTATTTTCAAAAGTAAATAAAATTGCCATCATTTGTCTTAAATTACATAGCAATGACCCTTTTTGTTTGAAATTCCGAAAATTTAAAACATGTTGCTGCATCAAGAAATCACCATGTTTTTTTTTTTAAACTTTGTTCCAACAGCAAAAGTTTGTTCGCTGTTCTGTCCGGGCCGAAGTAAGACACCTACGGAAAGTTCTTTGTCATCGTCTAAACGTGGAAAAACATCAGGTGAGTGATTATCCTGAAGGCAGAAATGTTTTTATCTGCCAGAACTTTGGTTTAAGTTACTTGCCCTCAGCAAGTAACCTAATTATCACAAAAATCAAAAATATCTTAGTATACTACTGTCTGTGTAGGTTCTCAGTCATCCAGGTCATTTAATCCAAAAATAGTTACATCGAAGGCAACTGGACGGAGTAGTATTTTTGTCTGCTGAGTCCTGCCCTGAGGAGCTGGCTCTTCTGTGTTCCTAGGTTTTAATGGTTTTAAGCAGGTAGCAGTATCAGGGAGGTTTCTGTTGCTTTCTGTTCACACTGCATTAAAAATGATATGATTTCACCTGATCTGTCTGTGTTTCTGTGTGTGTGGTCTCTCCTCATCCAGGTCCAGATGTTGTTCAATAACGAGTCGCTGCCCGATCACATGACCATGAAACGGTTATGGCTCTCTCACTGGTTTGGCAAGGTACAGTACAGCCAGCGTCAGCCACTGCCAACACATGTCAAACATTCCTCACACATGACTCAATTTTGGCCTTCGCTACTCAGAAAATAGTTCACTGAGAGAGTTTCCTGGCAAATGTGACTCTTCATTCTTTCAAAAAGATTATTTTAAACATTACTAGACCTTAAATGTCACAAATGGAAAGCTAACAAATATCACTATCACTCTGTTTCTCCCTCCTAGGCGCAGCCTTTAGTGCTTCACTACACCATCAAAGACAAAAGGACCAGATAGGATTTGTTTTTCCACTTTTTCCACAACGAGCTGTACATATTTTGTTCACTAAATAATCTATTTGAATAGCCTTTGTGTACATAAATGTATTTTCCTTGTTTTGTATTTTTTGAAATAAATATAAAATTGGTGAAATAAGTCTAAAAGAGTTATTTCATAATAGAATTTTATACATTATGATGCGGGCACTGAAGGAGGAAATGGATAATTTTATTTAAATACGAGTTTTTGCTACTGTGAAAACATTTTTTTTATAATTTATAAAAAATTGGCCCAAATTCTGCCCTAAAAACATGCTGCCAAGTGAAAAATTTGCACCAAAAACTCCAAAAAAATAAAATAAAATCTGAATATGTCAAAATATCACCAAAGAGCCAAAAAAGACTATAATCTGAAGACATAATGTCTTCAACTCACTTGAGGTGAGTCCAATTGCCTACTTTAAAACTGTTTGGAGATTATTATGATGAGCTGGATGACTGAGAATATCCACTAGCAAGCAAGACTATAGTCTTACTATCAGGAAAAATGTAAAAAAAAAAAATTAAAAAGTCCCAGAAATACATTTAAATGCAAGTTTATGTCCCAAAACATTCGGCTAAGTGAATAATTTGTGCTAAAAACTAACATCTGAAAATAGTATGTCAAAATATCCACCGTCTTAGATGGCAAAAAATGGCAGAATAAATGGTCAGCAATGCAGACGAAGACGAGGAGGCACACCCCTGGACTCATATTGAAAGCATGTTCAGTTTACAAACGGTAAGAAACAGCAGTTACATCATGCAGTGTCTTCCAAAACAAACATTTTTTTCAGTATACAAAAACTCAACATCTAACCCGAGGAAAGATGTTGTGATAAGTTTGACCTCAAATCACAACACTAAAAATAAAAATGTAAGTTGACAAAAAAATTATTTTTAACTTACTTACTTAAAAAAATATATTTTATTTTCATTTATTTGTGTGTTTAATATTGACAATGCACCATAAATACATTGCACCAGCATTTTTGGTCAAGTATGCTGCTGTAATGAAGCCTGTTGGCATGGCTATTAATATCCTCCAAGAGGAATCATCATCAGATTGATCTTGTGCAAAATGAGTACTGGTAAATTTACTTGTTTAATAATTCAAATGTGAACCAGTAGACATTTACATAAACCTGTATAGTGTGTCAGTGACAAACCACAAGGTGGCAACAGTTAGCTTTTAATGTCAAGCATCAGTTGGCATTTTGTATTTAAATGATTTTTGTAAATTTGCACCAATGAGCACGCTCTTTCTATTAAAGAAAAAGTTCCAAGAGCCTAAACCAACTAAAAAAAGGATGTGGATGTCAGCGGTAGGGGGCGCACTGATATTGAAACATTTCTTTTTCCCTTTCGGCTTTGTCTTTTTTTCAGGGGGTGCCATATTGGAACGTTTGTATAACGGAAATAGGAATACGTTACGGTCCTTATTTCCGGCTGCGGATCCGGAGCATGAGACACGAGTGTTAGGCGTTTGGGCTTCCAGCTGGCGTTCAAGTCAAAAAACTGGGCACGGTGGCTACATCTGATTGATTTAAAAGGTGGGTTTTTAAATAGTAGTCGTATGGTCGAGACCGTTAGTGCAATTTACGCTAGCAATATGTCTCTCGGCAGCTAACGTTAGCTTTTGTTAGAAGTTAAAATGATCCGCAGTTAGTTTTTCGTCCTAAATAATGGACATAGACTTGTCGTGGTAAATAGGGGATTCGCCTTTGACTTGAGTTTGAGCTGGGCTGATGCACATTTTTGAAAATCTGAAATGAACTTGCAAATATTGCTTTTCTGTACAGAAACCCATCCTACTGCAGGGCCACGGACGGTCCATCACTCAGATGAAGTACAACAGAGAAGGAGACCTTTTTCCGTCGCTAAAGATCCGGTGGGTGACACGAAATGATTGCACTTAACAAGAACAAGTACTACCAATGACTATAGGATAGTAATTAGTTTGATGTCAAGAATATGGAATGTCCACGTGAACCACGCTACACAACTCTGCTAGTTTTGACTTGCAATTGTGTTGCAAACATAAGGCTATATGCTTTATAGTGTGTATGATATGAAAATGGGACATGACTGAGGCCAGTAGAATTTTTTTTTCATTCAGATTAAAAGGTAGCCCATGTTGCAAGTAGTGCAACATTGGCTTCTTCTGAGGTCATTGGTGGTGCCAGTAATGTAGAGCAAACTAATAATTTGTCTTTTAACATTTACCTTCAACAATGTCTCCCCGCACAGGTGGCCAATGTGTGGAACGACTCGGTACCAACAACGGACACAAGAGAGCTGTGTATCTTTTGATGTTATTTAGCTCGGTATGCTGCCGTGTCTTCACCAGGGATGTCATAAGTTGATGTCACTAATATTTAGCGATATGAAGGCCCAACCATTTCCTGAGTACAGTCAGAAAATATAACCAAAGTGAAGGTGAACTCAAACAATAAACGCAATAAACAAGTGAAGACTGGCATGCTGCAACAATGTTATGACATTAAAGGTTATGTTATGATGCAACAGCACAGTGTTGTGAAACCAATAAAAGCATAATTGTAATATTCCAATTATTTGTCTTAGAGTTATTGTACCAAATACATGTGTAATCATGACACAGCGTACACTCATGAATTGCTGCCACGATACATGCTACGTTCCCTAACTGGCTCTTTTCAGGGGACACCAAAAATGTTTGACAGGATCAGCTGACAGCTGCTGTCGACTGGGACTGTGAAACCAGTGGGTGAAAAGAAAATGCATGTGATAGTTTCTGAATCCCTTGGGAGTTTCATCAGCATTAAAACAACAATAAAAATGCACAAATAGGTAAAACACATTAAAATACAAACATGTGTAGCAGCACACTGTCAATGAATCTGGGAAACCTGAACAGTGGATGTTAGTAGATTAGTCTGTTAGTAGAAGTAGGTTAGACTATTGTTCTAAATTAAATTGGTATAATGTGTATTTATAGTAAAGAATACTACATGATACCTGTATGTGTATATAAGCAGAACTAGTATAATTACTACTACTTAATTACTTTTTTTTTTCTTTAGACTTTAAATATCTCCCCTCAGAGCTTTTACTGTAGTATCTCTTCCTTCATCGAGTCCCTCTTTATAAATAACAGGTACAGAGCCAGCATTCCACCTCATCCTTTAAATGTTTATGAGACACACTTACTGTGATATTTTATTGCAGGTTTTTAGAACCATGTAGAGAAGGCCGCATGGAAAAACAGCAGTGGAAAAACTGCTCTCTGCTCTGCTGAAGGCTTAACAAGGTTTGCTGTCTGACACTGGAGGCACCACAGCATCTGGCGAAACAGGAATGAAATCTTGTGTACATAAAAGACGTGTTTCCTTAGACCTTTATCTGCTCAATGAGGAACCATTAATAAATCATCTCCATATCAGTTTACAGATTCTGCCGTGGTTTTTTTTCTTTGCTGTCAAGTTGTTTTGCACCAACTATTAACAAGATTTGTTCATGAAAAATACACCGACCTGCCAGCTGTTCCACATCTGATAAGAAAAGCTACATTTTAATTAACTAGTTTTAACATGCAACATGTTACAAAATACAATAACAGTGCAAAAACACTAAAATGGGCCCAAAAAGAAACATGTTTTACCTGCAAATAACATCTGCAAATGTACGATATACTTAGACGAAACATTATTTTTAAAAGATAACTGTAAAATGTAAGTGCAATGGAAACAAAATACATTTTTAATTTAATTGTGTGGGTCTTGATAACAACGTAACCCTCAAGTACAACCTTCTGTAGGCAGAAGAATGTGGCGTTGGTTGAAGTAGCACTGATCAAGTGGAGCCCAGATATCATTCCACTGGTGTCCTACTGTCGTCATCCTGTACCACCTGAGGACAAGAAGAAATGGCAATTAGACATTGCTCGGAATTTCAAATGGCTAACTCACGGTTTGAAATCTTCACCTCACTACATGAGTATTAGATAATTACTTTTTGTTGTTTCAAACACAAAGTCACTCTACTGTACATACAGTTTAGCTAGCAGCATCTGTTTTCTTTAAATGGAATCTCAAAACATATCCTAAAGGTTAGCATAACAACATAAAACCTCATACAAATTACCTAACCTACTCCTTCAATTTAGGTTTAATCCTTAACATTTGAATGAAATCAATACTTGCCGTGTTTACTGTAAACTTTCATCCCCTTCATACACAGAGTTACTGTACTTACTGTCATGTCATTGACTGTTGATGAACACTGATGTTGTCTGATGGTGTCGGCTCAAACGACCTTAGATGGTCACTGATCTGAACTGCAAATAAAGGAAACAGTTACTAACAAAAAGTACATTTTCCAT
>NC_024321.1:6416340-6450852 GCF_000523025.1 Cynoglossus semilaevis
CAAACATTCCTATCACATAATCAGTGCATCTATGGAGACCTTATGTGTGCTGTACACATTTTGACTTTTTCATGTTCGGTCTTTGACCACTTGTGGAAGAGTAGAAATATGAATGATGCATCTAGTATCACCCTTAAAAAAAAAACAAAAAAAAAACAACAACAATATTTGCCTTCAAACCTCATGGTGCACAGGAAGACAAGAGTCTCCAAACTCCAAGTCAGAGACATGGGAATGGGTTGGTTGAGGAAACTCACCTGTGCTGTAATACCGGTACTTAAATGCCTGTACTCATTTGTCAAATAATGTCGCACAAAGTTTGCAATCCCAAACCATGGTTATATGTGTAGTTAGTAGCCATTCGTGTTAAAACTTGTCAATTTAGTTTGTATTTGCAAAAAAGGTGGCGTATGTATCCATTACATAAGAAAGACAAGACAAACATAAATTAAAAACAATATACACGTTTTGAGACTACCTTCAAATACATACGTATTTTTCATACACAAACTAACAAATGGATAAAGCAATAACTTACCAGACAAGAGAAGCCAAGATCTCAAACACCGTAACCGCAAACAGCAGAGATAACGTAGGCGAGCGTGACATCCAGTTTAATATCGCAACACAAACTCCAACGTTTTAGCAAGATTTCAAGCCAGGCTCGGTGTAACAAACGTGTCCATTTATCTGTAGCGTTTACTCCCGTTTATGTTCAATAACAACCTCCACTTTTCGAAGCTAGTGGACAGCATGGCTAACTCCAACATTCTGAGCTCGTCGCGACACGTACGGGACGCACATGACGTCATAAATCACCTGCTATGCACGTGCGTAGTGCTGAAATTACAGTTAAAATTATCAAGCACTTTACTTAAAGTTTTCGTTCAAACGACACTAATATTTTATGGTGATCATATAAGAGGTTTTGAGTATTTATAACTATTTTATATAGCTTGTACTATTGGGTTTTACAGTGTAGAGAACTGCCCAGCGTGTACATTACCTTACCCGAGGACTGCGGGGATTTCCTCTAGCTACCAATACAGCTGAATGAACACAAAGAGCTGTTGAAAAGAGCAAGCCCTTATAATGCACCGTGTGTCTTTTATGTGTTATCTTCAATTGAAAAAATAATAAGTAAAAAATAATAAAAAATCATATAAGATCTACATTTGACCGCTATACTAGTGCTTTAATGCATTAATGCATGTCGTATATATTTACTATGCATATTTCCTGTTTATCTATTTGCGTATTGCATTTTGTTATTCAAATAAGGCTGAGCAAATCGCCTAATAAAAACAGCCGCTGTCTCTAACTGTACCTAACACTTCTGTAGCCGTATGCTACCGATGGTAGCCCTCTCGTGTCACCGCTAGGTGGTAGGCTTGTTTCTTTCCCCGGGCATTTCAGAGAAGTGTGTGATCTCGTCCCTTGTAAGAAGTAAGGACTGGTAACATGACAGTGGGTGGTAACAATCTGTACACCAGTAAAACAGGTAAAGTAAAGGAAACAGTTGCGTTTTAGGAAAATGTCCCTTTCTTGTCCTTTAAACGTTTTTACATATTACTCGATAAACCTGTAGTACCGAGACACTAATGTCAACCTTTGCCTTTTCCATTCTAAATCAGGACCCCGGGGCAAAATATCGCAAATGAATAATAATATTCAAACCTCTGTGACAAGCAGCAACATACACATACACACATAAATAAATGCAAGATGCAAATTACATATACCCTCCTACAGCCTGAGCACGTCCCCCCAGGGCCACAGTGATGATGGGAAAATAAATTTCCTCCAAAATAAGGAGTTTGAGGTCGGAGAGCTTGGTTTCCACTGCACCCCTGGGCTTTAAATCTTTAAATTTGTTCAAATTATACAGTACAAATGGGGCATGTGTATGTGGTCCCAAATAAAGCTGATGAAACAAAGTGTTTCAGAAGAGCTACTGCCATCATAAAAATAAACCCATATTTGTTGTTATTTTATTTATTTTTTATAATTGTATGGATATTTGTGGATATTTTAGGGAGAATATTTTTAAGACAATTTGTAACATATTCAAACATGTGCTGTTGTGTACCCGCGATCCCTGTATACAATTGCATTAGAGGTAGTCACAAATCGTAAACTTTAAATAAATGTAAAGTCATTAGAGTAACAAAATAAAACGCACGATCGGGAACAGGAACTACTTAGTGTAGAATTAATGCTGATTACTTGTGTTGCTGTTTTTGTTGTGCGTGTTTCCACTTTTTACGAGAAATTTGACAAAGGTTTTTTGGGGAGAAATTGAGCATAACACACATAGTCCAGCAGGCCTTCTTGATTCTCTGAAAAGGGTTATTTAATCGAAGACAACACCGTATAAATGTAAGGTAAGATATACATGCAAAACAGGAAAAAAATATTATTATTATATTTAAAAGCTCTTAAATGTTCATGCTACAGAATTGACTAATCTTTAAAGGACCGATACTGAATAATAGTGTTACAGTCGTGCCACAAAGACTGTATTCATGGGTACATAAACCCAGAGAACAGAGAGAGTGGTCTTGCTGCTCTTTTGTACGCTTGTGGTTTACACTTGCACGCCTAAGCAGCAAAGCCTTTATTTAAGGCTCCATCCATCCTGCAGTGCTGCTCCTTCTGCCACTGCAGCAGTGTGCAGGGCTGCCAAAAAGCCCTGCTTGACTTTTCAACCTCCGCGATTCCAGCCGATTACTTCTATTGTGAGAGTCAGTCTGGTCTGTCTCACTAGGAAAGGGGGAAAGGGATCATTCCAACTTCTTAGGTTTAGTTAACGGTTGTTTTGACGTTTTGATAAAGGGACTTCTTTTTTTCCATGTAAACAAAATACAGAAAAAAAAGTATTATTATTATTAACCGAATAATAATAATAATAATAATAATAATAAACCATAGGATTACCTTTTGTTTTCTATATTTTCCAAATTTCCTAAAAAAATAAACCTGGTCTTTTCCAGTAGGACTCGTCCTTATTACTCTAATTTAAAGAATTATTGTTATTATTAATATTAATATCAATATCAATAATAATACCTACTCTAAATACAGCAACTACTACCACTACTACTGTCGGTGCAGCCACGACTGCTATTACTAAAAATGTGTGATAATAACAATAAAATACATTATTATCACATAACTACATTATAAATATAATTGAGTAGCTTAAATTAAAAAAGACACGCGTTCGTATTATCTTACATGCTCGAGGTTAAACAGCCTACATTACATCACACACAAACACACAAACACACAAACACTCACCCACGCCAAACAAATGGTCAGCAGCAGCAGCAGCAGCAGCAGTTTAACAACAGAAACAGCAGCAGCAGCACGTCGCATTTCCACTGCCTCCCATTGAGCTTTATTCATTAGTACCATCACACTGACCCATTTGCTATTCATGGCAGGCACACACACTCTCACACACACTCTCCCTCTCCCACACATACTGTTTTCTCTGCCTTGTTCTCTTTCTTTTCCAAACAAACCCGGGTGCAGAGTGGCAGATGCGTGCCATTATTGCGCACGGCTCGCTGGAAGCCAAAGGCTGCCTCACCCTAATCAATCATGTCGACCAGAGCTTGTGTTAAAGGCCGGTCCATGCGGGCACAGGGAGAAAACATATGGCGCAGGGGTGGAGGCAAGCTTTTCTCAACACCCAACACAGACCCGGACCTTCTTGTGACAAGATGCATTCAAAGTCCCGAGAATAAAGGGAATAAAGAGACGAAAACTAAAGACGGCTGTTGCTAATTGAAGTCGTGGCACTTGGAGGCTGAAAGCAGGGGTCAATCATTCAAAAGGCACCATTTATCCTTTTTTTTTTTCTTTTTTTACCAAGCAGCGCTGAAGCTGTTCTAGGGGGCAATGATCCTGTTTTGTTAACCTCTGAGGATGGATCTATGCCTTGTTATATGTCGGTGGCATTCCTACAGAGATTTACTCAAGGCCTGCTGTGCCTTCTTCACCCAATGGGCAATAAAAGTCTTTATTATTGTCACCAAAAGGAATGCGATTCTTTACTTTATTGGCTTGATTTAACAATAATCCCCCTTAAACCATACAATTATATCTATAATATGTCCGGTGTGGTTTGACGGAATGTACTATTTTTTAATGCAGAGCCAAAGTCAATATTATTTTGTTTTAATTCTGGATTGATCAAAAAATGTTAATAAATCAGGAAATTAATTGAAAAATAATTTGGATCATATTTGAAATATTCTTACGAAATGTGTAGTCATACTGTATTAATAAATAATCTAAAAATCAGTTTTCCTCCAGAAACAGAATATATTATAATTACTTACACTAATTTATAGTTTAATTATTTTCTTATTTAATTTTTTTTACCCATAAAATTTGTAAATGTTCAGAACTTGTGCAGAAAATCACCCCAAAATTTCCTGAAATATTTTTCAAATGTATTTCTTTAAAATGAAAAATGTCTTTTCAAAGGTATGGACCAAACTTTCTCAGAATATTTTATTTGTATTCATGCCTTTTCAAATGCCCCAATCTGAAAGATGAACCCGTATTGTTTTGTTTGTGTCCGTATTGTACATATAAAATACTAGAGCTGTTTTTTTTCAGTTGGTCTTTGGTATTACTTTAGTTATATATTTATATAAAATTTAAAAATCTGTATAAATACAAATACTTTTTCAAATATTTGGATACATATTGTTTTTTTCTGAAATTGTGCACCAAGCTGGATAAATACAAATTTTTGAACGAATCAGCTGAGATAACATAAAATAAAATCATTAGAACTGTATGTCCAGGAGTTTTTTTCTTACTGCCCTTATTTAAATTATTTATTAACATTTTTTAAATTTTCTCACTAAGGTAAACCAACACTTTAATAAACAGAAATAAACACTTTAATAAAGTCCAAAATATATTTGGCAAACTTTGACCCCCAAAATTGTTGCCTGCACCCATTTGTAGGCCCCGACCCAGACTTTGGGCACAACTATTTTTAAATACAGATGTCACATGGGAAGTAAAAATATATATATATTTATAATATAGTTATTTTGGGCACGTTTACCGATTAAAAATTGAGCAGGAAGCTTTTTTGAAATACCATATAACCTTTATTTACATAGATGCTGATTAAATAGAATGTTACAATAAAATTATCGCATGTGAAGGTTCTATATACAGAAACTCAGAGCTGTAGGATGAGGAATTTTGCAGTCGATGCCCACATTTTTTTGCGCACAGGCCCCATGGTTTGAAGTTTTGCTCAGGACTAAATTATATATTTATATATAAAAATAAGATAAAATAAAAATAAATTTAAGGCTGTGATCACGGGTTGACACTGTGAATCCGAGCTGCTGTGCATGGAAAAGTTTGGAGGGTTTCATGTGAGGATTTTTGGCACATCCGATTCCTTGCAGGACAAAATGAATAAATGTCAAAAATAATAATAATATTAATAATAATAATTATAATCATCGTCATAACAATTGCACATCTCCCTCCCCGGTTCGGAAAAATGTGTTTGAAATGTTACAGTTTTCTTGTCCTCTCTTGTACCACAACAGTTCTGTCTGTTAAGAGAGAACATGGGAAAGTGATATTCCTCAGGATTTTTGATGAAAAGTCTGATGAATAAATAAAAATTAGAGAAAAAAGGGAAAGAAGAGGAGGGAAAGGTTTCCAGAAATGTCTCCTTATTGTGTCAAAATCCGTGCAAAAGTGAAATTAAAAAAATGCCCTCTTTAGTGTTCTGTCTCTCGTTTTAAATATTTTTTTATGAAAATCACAGCCTCCCCGTCTCCTCTCACACAGTGTCAATCGTCCACCTCGATTTCCTCGTCATCCTCCGAGAACTCATCCGTGGTTTGGTCTCTGGACGAGGACGGGGACTGGGGGAAGGCCCGGTGTCCTTGTGAGGTCGGGGAGATGCTCGGCGACCCGGCCTCGGACCCTGCCCCACCAACACCACCCTGTGCATCATCAATGTTTTCCATGGTGACGAGCTTCTGCAGCGTCTGCGGAGTGATCTTCTTCAGGGACTCCACGTCCGCCTTCATCTCCTCCAGGTCCCGCTTCAGTTTAGCTCTGCGGTTCTGGAACCAGGTGATGACCTGGGCGTTAGAGAGACCGAGCTGCTGCGCGATCTGGTCCCGGTCCGCCGGTGAGAGGTACTTCTGGTACAGGAACCTCTTCTCCAACTCGTAGATCTGGTGGTTCGTGAAGGCCGTCCGGGACTTTCTCCTCTTCTTTGACGTCTGCCGCTGGCCGAAGGCGTTGACATGTTCTCGACCTTGGAAAAGTTGGAGAAAAAAGAAAAGAAAAACAGCAGAAGAATGAGACAGCCGTCATAGAGAGCCACATCCCCCCTCCGTAAAGCTGTTGAAACAGGCCTGACCTCGGACCACAGAATAGATAAAAATAAACTATTTAATTTCAATAACTTCTCCCTAGTTTATTTTACAAACGAGAATATCTGAACATAATAACTGAATATCGGCCTCCTGTTTACAGTATTAAGGAAAACACACGACATGCACGTGTCATTTGGGTTTATTTATTTAATGCTTGTATATCCAACACGTCAGTTTATGCAGTAAACAAAAGCTAAGTGATATTTTGACAACATGCAAACTGTTTTAGCAGCAGCATGTTGTAATTCTAAAGCAGAATAATAAAGACTTCTGAACGTAAAGTCACTTTTTTTTAGCTGACAATGCAACAAATCGAGCAGATTGAAACTTATCTTTCCGACTTCCGGAAACAAACAGTTGTTTTTTGTTTGTTAGTTAACATGTGCATTACAATCAAAAAGTTCACAGACAAAAAAGTTTTTGTTTGTTTGTTTGTTTTTACCTTCCGCTGCCTGGATAACGCTGACTTCCAGACCCTTGAATGTTTTGCTGGCCAGCTCCTCCAGCGCGCACAGCGGCGAGGAGGGAGATGTGATCCCGTTCCTCGCCGAGTTGGAGCCCGTCACTTTCTCTAGCACTCTGGGCGGACAGATACTGGCCACAGACTTCTTCACGGAGGGTTTGTTGAGGATATCCTCGATGCTGAAAGGCGTTAAAGGCTTGTTGGAGTTGGCCGGCGGCGGCAGCTGGTCCAGAGGAGCCCGTCTCCTCTCCTCTGGTCCGCTGGACTGCAACACGGAACCTGCCTTCATGTCTTTACTAGAGGTCATCGCAGTCCCGAAAGAGTCGCCGCTTTCCACCCAAACGGTTGATTATTTCATCCAAAACCACGCGTCGTCCGAAGTTTCCTTTTGTGTTGTTGCAGAAAAAGTGGAGCGATATCTGCCGCACAGCTTAGTTCGCCTGAGAGCTTTCCTCCAAAATAACCATTCTTCTGGCGCAGAGTCGCAAAGGCAGCCGGACTGTGGCTGTTTTCCTTCCTCAGAGAGTCGCGGTTCCTCTGCCAAGCTCCATGTAGATCTTTAGGAAGTCGCAGACTGGACGGGTGAATCCCTGCAAAGGCAGAAAAAAGCTGTCCGAGGCAGCACAGAGAACGACAGCGACTGCTAACAAGTTATTGTTGATTGGGCGAAGTTCAATTAGAGAAACACTACACTACTTGCTGACCCGCTGCTGCGTCTTAAAGGGCCGGACCATAATAACTAATTGGACGTGGGGAATAGGAGGAGTCTGTTGGTGCCGAGGAGAAAGATGCCCCCGAAATGTTTATGCATGTGTTTCCCTCTGCTGGTCGCTTCTTCTAGAAAGGGAGTGCTGATGGTGGTGATGATGATGATGATGATGATGATGATGATGGCCATTAAAACGCTGCCACTGCAGCACGAGTACTAGAGGGAGGGGAGTTTGGAGTCAACGGTGGCCTCCAGCCGTGATATCCAGTTTGTCATTTGGCTGCGTAATTACGCACGAGGTGTTACGCGTAACGGGCGCGTTTGACACTGACAGGAATTTGGCTTTAAAATATGCACACCGCTCACCGATTTATGAAGATTAATATCATTGAAAAACTATTAAAATATTTTCTAGGTTAAAGAGTTTACCGTACAAATAAACACAGTGTTGAATTCTCGAGACAAACATATAAAATATACAGTAAAATGATTATATGTAGGTAAAAATATATATATTTTGTAAAGGTTTTCCATTCATACCTCCTCTCCTTTCTTGGTCTGCATCTGTGCGTCCACACGAGCGTGCAGGTATAAAATCCCAGTGTTACAGTGTAATTTAATGCGCTACAGCGTGAAACTAGCGTCTAATAAAGGTGACGCCGGGCTCGGTGTCTGAGGTGGGAGAATGTGATTTTATTTATTCTTTTAAAGACAAGAGGATAATTGAAGTTGGCCGAGTCTGGCACGGACAAAAGCAGCAGGTACGTTTTTTTCTTCACTCACACAAAACCATTTTTATTTTGCGCATGTGGTTTTTTTGTGCCACTTGGGCAACAGCGTTAAGGTTATTCTTGACATACAGCCAGAACGAAACCAGCATTTTTTATTTTTTACCAAAAAAAGAAAAAAACCCCAAACAAACAAACAAACAAAAAAAAAACAAAAACAAAAAACAACCCTAACATTTTGCGCACGGTGGATCTAAACATTTTTTGAGACTTAAACGAAATAAAATAATAATAAAATAATGTACATATAATCCAGTGTTTGGATAATAACATGGAACCTTTCATTCTCATAGCAGAAATAAATGCCATAAATAATTGTACCATATGTAGAATATATATTTTTTTCTTTTTCAATAAAATCCGATTTGGATAAAAGCAGGCGCTCAGGAAGCCACTGCGGAGATCCTGGTGCCAAGAGCAGCATATGGTGACATTGGTTTAGGGACAGAGTTATAAAACAGCAGGAAATTCTATTAGCAGCCTTGGAGGTCCCTGCCTCGGTGGCTGCTTTGAATATATATTTCTCCATAACGAGCAGTACACGAGTTTGCGGGAAGAAACTCAGTTTAGGGAATTTGGGAACAGGAGCGCACGTTCGTTTCTTTTCTTTTTTTTAACCTGAGTGAAGGGAGCAGGTACAAAAACCCGAGCAGTAAAATGATTCTGACGGGGTTTGACGTTTAATGACAGAATTTAGATAATATTTAATAAGGGAATAAGAAGCAGACCTTGGAGCGAGATTTATTTTTTTTATTTTTTATTTTAAGTCTTGAATTCGGCGCAGTTGGCAAACAGAAAAAAAAAACTACTATTCACAAATGTATTTAAAAATGTTTACCGTCAGAAACACCAAAATTAATTTGTAGGTTATATATAATTCTGCACTATTTCGACTCTGTAAAAGTATATAAAAATATTGTATATTTCCATCATTTTATTATGTTCAACATAAATGTCTTTCCAGGCCTTGGGTCGAGTTTGTGTTCAAGAAAAATGAAACCTTCCTCTGGATTTTTTTTTGTTTGTTGTAATTTTACCCTTTGAAAAATAACCCTGCCCTGACCCTGCTGTAGATTATTAATCCTCAGATGAAGTCTGAGTGAATAAAAAAGGGATCAATGAGCTTTAAAGGCTCTGAGTTTTTTCTCCTCCTCTCTCTCTTAATTTATACGTTAATTAGAAGCAGGGCAGCTGACATCATCCATCACCACTTCATGGAGAGACTTAATTGGATGATTTGCTTCGTCTTTTCATCCTTACATCACCATAATCCCTCTCATGCAAAAAAATACTCCCTTCAAAGACTATTATTTTTTTCTTCTTCATAACATTAACCTCCCCCCAACGGAACAATTCATCAGCGTTGCCCCCGGTTCGTTATTAAATATCATTGGTCACCTTTAGGGCCAAATGTTGCTGGTGTTTGGTGTCATCGTCCTGGAGCTCCATCAAATCAAATGGAACCGCGAGGAAACGCCCACGTCGGTATAAAGGTCAGTCGGTCCCTCATTAATCACCAAATTAATTCACGGAGACCCGCAGAGCTGGAGCTGGAGCTGATTCTCCGAGAGCCTCCGACACTGAAGCAGCAGAGGAAGCAGGTGATGACAAATGCAACAACTGCAATAATAATAATCCTGAAAATGGAATTTGTTACAGTGCAGGAGGCAGGAGCAGCAGCAGCAGCAGCAGCAGCAGCAGCAGCGTAGATGACAGTGATCATCACCGTTCATCTCCATGGAAGAATACAAAGGTGGTAATTTTATTCCAGTATTTGCATTTTCAAGTGTGATTTTATATTTGAAATAATAATAAAAAAATACTCTCAACAGTTTTCGACTGTGTTTGTTTCAAAAATTCGTCCTTCACGTCAATTTTTATTGGGGAATATTTTTTATACTTGACTTCTCGGAGGTAATTCCCCTGAAATTATACTGTGGCGCAGATATATCTGCAGAAACTCCAGTGCTACCCTTTAATAATACTAATAATAATAATATGTTTGAAATGCTCCAACGGTTTGTCCAAAAGTACGACATTCATGTGCAGGTTAGACATAAACACTGAGGCCTGTGTTACAGCAGCAGCAGCAGCAGCAGCAGCAGCAGCAGCCGCAGCAGCAGCAGTGAGTCTGTGTCTGTGTCTGTGGCCCGTGTTATGAATTTAAACAGCTGTAAACGCCCCGCAGTAGAACATGACACAGAGGCGACGCTGCCATGACCAAGGTGTGAGCAGTGACGAGGCTCCAGAATAAACTGGACAATGGATGTTTTTCCAACAACTTCACAAAAATACATACGAAAAAGTAATACCGAGTTGGAATATTTACCTCATATGAAAAGTGTGAATATATTTAGTACACTACGTTTTTAGTAGCCAGAAGTTAGTAAGATGAAACCACGGATATAATAACTCAAAAAATAAAATAAATAAATAAATAAATGAATAAATCAAAAAAAATACGGTTTCTAAGAAAGTCGTAATGGGTCTAAAATCAAAATCTATTTTTTAAATGAAAAGTATGTCTAATCTCATAACTGATTTTTGAGAAAGTGCTCTGAAATGTTTTCAACCTGTTGATTAAATTTACAAATTATTACCTATTCTACCTTAGGGCAAAATAAATCAATGAATAAATATATTACTAAATAAATTTAAAAAGAAACAAACAAAAAAAGTGTAGTTTAGAAAAAATGTATATTCAAATCTAATCTAAAAAAACAAAACAAACAAAAACAAAACAAAAAAAACAGTAAGTGTAATCCCCTTTGAAATCATATAAAATAAATATAAACAGTAATTCGATCCATTCCAAATCCACACACCAGTGAATCCGACTAAAATGGCTGAACTTTATTTCGGAGTATTTTTTAAAATTTGAACGCAATTGATTTTTACCCATTTTGTGACCCAATAAAGACGAAATCATAAAATAAAAAATGTATTTCTTGTCCTTATTGTCACCTCTCCCTGGTGTTGTCACCTGGTGTTGAGTGTATGTGTGTGTGTGTGTGTTTCTCCCTGTTTGAAGCCTATTATCAGGCTCATATCAAATCCTACGGAAAAGTGTTGACGTCGACACTGGCTTCACCTCAGGCTTGTTTCTGCCCCCCTCCCGCCCCTTCTCTCTCTTCTCTAACAGACACACAGGTGTTTCGTCCTCCACGCAGTGAGCTCTGATTGGCTCAGGATATACATTACGTCATTATCAACCCCGCTTTGTCTGGATTTCATAAGGTGTTGGCGTTGATGTTTGGATTTAAAGCCTTAAGGAAAAAAAATCATTTCGTGCATGGAACCTGCGTACAGCATTATTTTAACTCTTGTTATTCTTATAAAAATATTTTTATTTAACGTGTTTACTGCTTAATTAATTAAATGGGTTAAAATAATAACAATTTAAAAATATATTATATCTAGGCTGTAAGTGCAAACAATTGCTAATTGCTAATTTAGCTAGTTATACTTATATTTTGATTGTTTTATTGAACTAACATATTCTAAAATGCAATAACATGTCCTTCAGTTAAAACATATTAAAAGTAAATCATATGGAATTTAGGAAAAAATGGGTTGGAGTTTATTTTTTGTTTGCCTTCAGTTACCATTTAAAAATCAAACTTATTTTATTAGTATATTATATGGCACTGTTAAAATCTAAAATAATAAATAATAAAGTTGCTTTTTCAAAGAGCAGTTTTGGGTTGATAAATACGAGTATTATTTTCAGGTAAGCTGTATAAAATGGAGAAAACTATCTGGTTTAACTGTAATAATTAAGTTCCTTAAGCTTACAGTCAACGTCTAGACTTTGACTGGGTTTGAGTTCCTGGGTTTTGGAGTCTCGTCGGACTCACAGAGACAATGAATTCAAGTTCCTAAACTTTAAAGTCCAAGTACAGTAGAGTGACTAAAGTCCAAACTGAGTATTTGGGGATTCAGACAAATACCAAGTCCTGGACTCAGCACGGTCTCTGGTCTCTAGGTTTTGCTGTTTCTGTCTCCAAATCTTCCTGAATATTCTTCTAAAAAAATTGTACAAATATGGCCTGCACTTTCTTCCTTAATTAAAGCTGGGTCAACTGGAAAATGACTCGAGTTACATTAAAATAATGAATATGACAAGTTTGCTTCCTAAATTAGTAGATGTGATCACGTTTTCCACTCGTCAGAAAGGTGTGGACTGCACAAACTAACACTCCCATGTCTCCAGCCTGTACTTTAACTACTCTGTACCTACTGCCTCAAGTCACGTGTGGTCACTGATCTTCACTGACTGACAAATAAACCCAGCAGGAGAACATACACTCCAGACCCTAATACCTCTGAAGACACGGTTGACCCCTGTAGCTGTATTTTTCTTCCATAGTCTCAGATCACACACACACACACATACACTTCCAGCCCCCTCACTCCTCAGAGCGGACTGTGGTCGTCCTTGTTCCTCAGTAAGGGTCCGGTGGGGGCCATTTAACATCATAAAGAAGGATATGTGGAGCCTTGAAGCAGGATTAGAACATTAGAGCTGAGGTTTTCCACTGTTTTAACTCTTGATTGGTCTCATTACTGTGTAATTAGTCCATCGACTCAGGATACATGATATCTGATACCAGGGAGGGGATTTATACTGTACGTGTGTGTGTGAGTGTGTGTGTAAGAGAGAGAGAGAGAGAGAGAGAGAGAGAGGGAGAGTGTATGTGTGATCAGAAGCAAATCCACCAAAACAGCAGAACAAACTCTGATAAATGTTTTCTGCTAAAAACATCATGAATATTTTGCTTACAATCATAACATGTTAAATTTGTATTATTAGTTTAAGAATACGTTTTAAAATATTATACTATATATATGATATAAATGAGTAGCAAATATAATATATAAACAGCCATGTTATTGGTAAAAAAAGCTTAAAATCACAATAATAACAGTTTTTAAAATCAGGATACAATTGTGGATTGATAATGAAATATTAACAAAAAAAAAATCCTAGTTAAAAAAAGTTAAAGTTAGCTAATGGTGCTAAACGTTAGTCAAATAAAAACTAAAAGTTAGAGATAGCTAAAAAATGTTTAGTTTCTTCGTGAGACTTTTTTTTTTTTGTGCTGTTCGACATCTGTAGAGTGTAGTAAAAATGACACTGTCTTCAGATCCTGTTATTGATTCCTGTGGTGGGAATGCACCCCAAAGGATGTTCTGTTAAACTGTTAAACTACATGCTATAATTTTATATTTAAATTTTCGTAGACAGGATAAAAGAGTGGTCCAGTCTGTAAAAAATGCTTAAGTAAAACAGCCTGTGTGAAGCTCAGCAGCTGGGTCTCAGTGGTCGCATATCATTTTCTTTTCTTTAGGTTTAATCAGAACCACCACATGTCTGAAACCCACTGTTCTTTTTTGGACTTAAAAACACCAAGCGGCGTTTGGCAGATTGAAAACATAAACACAGGGAGAGACAGTGAGCACCGGGCCAAATCTATTTATAGGTAATGATGGGAGGCTGCTGCTGCTGCTGTTGTACTGCTGCTGCTATACTGCTGCTGCTGCAGAGCAGCTCTGTGATCAGGACTGACCACAACATGAGGACTGCAGTCTGAGGTCCGCTGCAGTTAGGACTTACTTGACCTTCGGTGTTGGGATCTAAATAAACACTTCACCAAGAAACAGAAGAAGAAGAAGAAAAAGAGACGTTTTTGGGGACATTCTAGGAAGTGCATTGTTCCCATAAAAGACATTATAACTCCACGGTTTACTCTGCGGTTTACTTTAGCCATGAACAAACTATGGCAGGCTCAGGGGCCAACTCTGACACTTCATTTCAAATAATAATTAAAAATTTTCCTTACACAGTCCTTAGCTAACTGAGAATGATTGATGATCATTTTGACTTATCCTTTTCCTGCTTATTTATTTATTTATTTATGGCAGTTTCAGCTTAACATATGCTAAGGTCAAGGTAAGCGTTATTTCCTTGGGTAGCATTTTTTTTTTATTGCTTTTGGGCTATGTATTAGCTGACTTATTTCAGGGTTTTCTATTTAACTAACATTGTATTCGCCAAAGTAAATTTGCTATATAAAATTGTAGCCCTTACAAATGTTTTAGCTTTATTTGAGGTAACGGCAATACCAAACTTTGATTTGTTTTTATATTTGATGATTTTAAAGGCCCGTTTGGTTCAAATTACAGCCTATTGTCTATAACCATAATATTTCTTCAAGTTAACCACTGTATTTCTCTGTTACCCTCAAATTATCTGACTTAGAAATATTTTAATAATTCCACTAGCTTTTTCTGGGCTAAAATCTGCATATAATGATTTGGACTTCATTTAGTGACATTATTAATGGCACAAAATCATTCATTTTGCATTCACAAAATGTGTTAAAGTGCAATTCAAATGTTCAGCATTTACAAGTTATAGTTGGTACGTGCTGACCATATAACAACCCCATTCCTTTGTTATTACTTTACTGCAAAAAATAATAATAAAAAAACAATAGGGGCAAGCTGGTTATGCATAACTTTCTTTCTATCCACCTCATTAAATCTAATGATGTCTGTGCTGCACAAGTTTATGAATATCAGCACATTTCACTTGACATCTAACGAATGAGTTCATAATTTCTGCCTCCAAAAATGCACATTATAACGTGATTGCGTGAATTAAGGTCCACACTGAATCATTAGGGGCAACAACTGTCAAACCGTGTTGCAGCATCTCAGTCAGGCTACAGTACGTGTATTTTAAACTGTGTTGTCATGATACAGTGGTAATATGAAACACACTCAGCGTGTTCAGCTCATGAGTTATTAGTTATTTTGTCTGTCTGTCAGTTCCTATTCATGTTTGATAGTTCTTCAGGTGAATTTGTGCACGGTGTGGACTTTTTCTTTTTATCTTGCTTCTGCAACAAAATAAAAACGTATGTCGCAGCGTTTCTCCTCTCATTATTTGTCTATTAGTTCCACAGCTTTGAATCTGAAATGAGCCATGAAATATACTTTGATTTATCAGTAACATGGAAGCAGAAATGACAACGACAATGACAATAGTTGCCACTCAAACAAATGCATTTCTGGCAAGGGAAGCAGTGTAGCTCACAGGTATAACCTCGAATTGTTTTTTTTAGAAAATTTGATAAAAAAAAAATTAACTCCCATTTACATCAGTTTCACAGCAAAACTATATATGAAATAATGAATTTTTCATGGACAAATTTAATCTTTTGTCTAAGCCTAGGTTGGCATTTTGTTTCTCTTTTAGTTGTAAAAAAAAGTTAATTTCTGTTTTGCTATGTGTTGACTTTTTGATGTTTTGTTAAACGCCATCAAATCACCAATGATTTTTAATCCAGCTAGATTGTCCTTTTATAATGATTTATAAATTGTTAGGAATTCACTGAATAATTATTAACCATATTAAATTCCTTGAGAAGGCCAAATCACTTTTTAATAATAGAAAAGAAAACCACATGGAGTCCAGTGAGGAGTCCCAGGGCCCGTCCTCTCATGTCACTGCACATATCTTGGCAAATGAAGACAAATGCCTTTGTGAACATACCACAGTCCTAGAGGAGCTTTGGACAAATTAATCACCTGCAGTTCTACCTCCATCCACTGGGGTGCCTGATTTGGTCCCTGATGCAACTCAGAATCCAAAGGGGTAATAATGAGGGGCAAATCATCCGCCGCTCCTTCATGAGCTTGAGCTGCTCCTTTTAAAACAGTAAGTGAAGTGAAGCCTCCTCTCTGGAGAGCCGTCACTTTTTCTCGAAGCACTGACCTCCAGGATCACCCCTCCACCAAAGTCTTCTCACATCAGGATTTCATTAAGTGCTGAGTGGAAACCCTCCACGCCTCCTCCACCTCCACCAAATTCACTCCACTCCATCACCACCATCACTACCACTCCCTCCTCCTCCTCCTTTCCCCCTCCTCTTCTCCTCTTTACTCTCTTCTGCGCCACTTTGCTCCCAAACCGAATGAGGAAATAGCTCGTCTGGTCGCTGACAGAACCCGGGTATGGCCGTAAAGATAAATGACCCAAAGTATTAAAGTTTAACACGTTGACAAAACCCACCTGATTTGTGGGATTAATGCAACAAGAAGGAAAAAAAAAGAAAGTGGAAAAGGAGAGGAGGTGGGAGGTGAGGGGACGGGGACTGAGGGAGTCGCGTTACTGAAGTCATTCAGGCACAGGAAAGGCAAAAGCTTTTTAAGGATAAGTACATGTTCTGGGCAAAAAGGAAGGAGGTTATTCCATCTAGGTAAAATATGGAACAGTTATGGAAGAAAATATTGGAATTATTATTATTTTTATTTTTTATTTTTATTTATTTATTATATTCTGGTAGCACTTTTGCTAATCACCTAAATTTGTTTTAGACTGTTTAGCCTTTAGCTATTTTTGAAAAGTACGCTTTTTCATTTTTTTTAACTGTAAT
Organism: Cynoglossus semilaevis; assembly: GCF_000523025.1. NCBI lineage: Eukaryota > Metazoa > Chordata > Actinopteri > Pleuronectiformes > Cynoglossidae > Cynoglossus > Cynoglossus semilaevis. Next base: position 6,433,185 of record NC_024321.1, read on the forward strand.
ATGTATTTACTTTACTTATGTTATTTTGAGTGAGTATTTAACTTTAACTTTTACCAATTTTTTGGTAATATTAGCTGTAATGTTTCTCTAACGTTTAGTTGTTTCTAACTTTAATATAGTTTCGCTATCTTTTAGGTATCACTAAAGTCCTCAATGGTGTACCACAAGGTGTAATACTCGATCCTCTCCATTTTTTGTGATACATATATTTGTGACATACAGTTACCAGATGACACTACTTTGACACTGAAAATACAAGAGTCAGTTTAATTGGTTTGAACAGGATTATGTTTAAGCCTATATAAAATAATGTGGGTTTGTTTAACAGATGGGGAATTCTTTCATTAAAACAATGACGTCACATCAGGCCTCTGGTGTCAGAGGTCGTTTTTTGTCTATTCCAAAAGCAACAAAGTGTGAGCAGAGTCTTGATTGTTAAAAATTCCACTACCGGTCCAACCTCTACAACATATTCATACGTTGTCAATACACTAGTGATAAATATTAACACTCACTACTTAAGGCTCTACATTAAAATCTACTGTTGCTCTCACTGCTGTTTATGTCGGTCGGCTGTGGGACTTTTGGCAGGTTTTAATGGAGAATGTATGATCCACATATAAAGAGACTCTAACTTGGCCTTTAATCAGGAAATGAGGTCATTACGAAATACATTATGGATGTGCAGTTGGTCATTGCCTCATCAGTTCAGTACATTAAAAAAAAAAATAAAAAAATAGAAATTGGGTGAAAGGTGATGGATCGATTTCCCCCTAAAGGGAACAGGCTGATTAAGTTTGGGTTATCTTCAACTTAAAATTAGGACTAAAGGTGAAAAACGTATAATCGATTTGTGCTTTCCAAATTTATAGGATACAGAACTGTCCTGGGAAATGATCAGTTAAAGAAAACATAACTTTTTTCATCCAGAATTAAAGCCAAGAGACAAATATTACTTTTAATGTGATTATTAAGAATACCAAAAAGTTAGTAGGTCACCATAGGTACAGTATGAGTGTGACTGTGGATGTCTCTATGTCTCAATATGTGGCCCCTTTGATGGACTGAAGGACTGTCCAGAGTGGACCCCATCTCTTGCATTATGTCTCCTGGGATCACCACTAGAAGATGAAGGTTGGGCTACATTAGTAATGTAAACAATAAAATGATACATCTCCTTCCCTTATTGTTTTTCTGTATTTACCCAAAGCCATTTCTCCATCTGTGTTTATGTTTCAGTCATGGATAGAGCTCAGAGACCACCAGAGTTTTATAAAAATATAGAAGTGTGTAAATGTCTTTAAATTAATAGTCTTCTAATTTGTTATAACAAATGACTCAAAGTTTTATTAGTCAAGTGTTAAATTATTTTTTTCAGTTTTTCCAACTAGATATCAATTTAGCAGTGGGTGTGAATTAAAAACATAAAACACTCGATGTGCTTTAAATCCCAACATGTCAGTGAGTGTTCAGGGGTTCAGTGGATGACAGTGTGTTGAAAACAGAGAGGACTCCCTGAGAGTTACTACTGCAGACTGGAGATTTGTTCACCTCACACAGGAGGATTTAAGTTTCTTCAAATATTTCCATTGTTCACACACCCACCGTTTACTGTACTGTACGAGTATCTCACAAAAACATACTTATCTTAGCCACAAATGATTACAAATACATGTCTAATCCTAACCTTTACATGAACTCTGGGACAGGAATCTTCAACATAAAAATACCCACTCACTCAGAGAGGAGACAAAGTGTCCCCACAACAATATTATTTTCCTAAAAAAATGTGTCCATAAAGTACGTCTACAGCGTGAAGACACATTCACACACAGAGACACACAGACGAGTCGACTACCAGAGACATTTGTTTTTTTTTTTTTTTTACACCCCTCAGATTAAGATTTAATGTGAAATGTAAACAGTCCTGATACAGAACACTGCTCTCACCACAGCAGGATTAAACTAACACTGTAAGAGTTATTGCACATATACACAACACGCTGCCATTTTGGCCTTAATTGTGATGAGCGTCATGCAATGACAAATGATTTCACCACACAAGTGAAATATAAGCCGTTAAACTTCCTGGAACATGTTAGCATGTTTTCAGCCAACTGTTAAATCATTATTATTACCTTCTATTTTTCCACACTGGATAAAAAGGGATATTTTTCTTCTTTCTTCATTTCTTGGAGGATCTTTCCTGCTTTTCCTTGACTTGTCCTCAAGTCATGATTGGCCAGAAAAACCTTAGGAGAACCTTCGCATCTCAACTGAACAGCTCCAATATTGGAAAGTGTCAACTGAATGAATAGAATCCTGAAATTAGTATCGCACACAGTGGATCTACTGCAGCTTCTCCTTGGAGTAATTAAGAATTAGAATTACTGAAAATGTTAGCCAAAATATATCAAATCAGCTGCAAGATTACCAAGACATGGCATCCAGATCGTAATTTTATCGTCATCATAACATGTAACCATGTACCATGCAAAACATTAGCAAAGATATTTAGCTAATGGCTAACCATTACCATTGAGATAATTACAAACTTGAATTCCTGAAGGTGACTTAAAGTCCATCAAAATTTATTCTAAAGTGTGAACCCTGATGGGAGCGCTATAGAGACAATTTTATCATCATCATAACATGTAACCATGTACCATGAAGGGACCGAGGGCCTGAGTTTGTGTGGATAAGTATTTAGTTAAAGTGATCATTTTCTTTGTAATTTAAATTTAACATTTGTGAGATGTAGAACGAACTGTAAAAAATTAAAATAAATTCTGAAACAGATCACGTTAACCTATAATTAAATTTTTGTAAATATAAGCACTGTGTATACTGTGGTACACGCCTTTTTTGTACCAGAGCATAACACGCTCACATTACTTTGTTAAGCGTCTCAGTCGGAGTATATTTCAAATGGAGAAGCAAACAGGGAAAACAGAAATGCAGGGAAACATAAATATCCAGGGAGTGAAACCTCTGAGCCCGGTCTTGGCCTGATCTGGCTCCATAACTTACTCCGTCACACTAGTTCATAAATTTAGGAAAGGCTTCACACTCCATCGCAAACATGAACAATGAATCCATGGAGGGAAACTCCTGCGTCCTCACACTGTCAAAGCCTTTGTGTCCCTGTCTCATTTTTCTTGGCCAAATCAGCTTGAGGACAGATTGCAGATCTAAAACTAACAGATGAAGCTTTTGTCAGCTGTGTTTGGAGAAGTGGAAGTTCTCATGCAGTGTGAGAGCGCTGCGTTTAAAGGCATGAGTGTAAGAGTCATTTAGATTGGGATTGTCAAATTCCCAAGTCCGAGACATAAACTATAGATTTCTGTATTGTTACGTATCACAGATGTTTCAGTGAACTCGGTTTTTGCTTGTACGGTCTTCCTACATGAATACAGACGGAAGTTTCATAAATGAAATTCCACAGTTAAAGCTGTTATAAAAGTAGAAAATGTCCAAAATGTCAGCTATAAGAAGCGTTGATTATGAATTAACATCATGTTAAAAAAATGAATAAATAAACCCAGTTAGCTAAACAATAGCTAAGAAATAGCTAAATACTTTTATATTATTTTGCAAATATATTATCAAAACGTAGCAATAGTTGCTATGAGTTTGCAGATGAGCAAAAATAATAGTTTTAGCTTAGATAAAGTTTAAAATCAAAATAGTTATGACCGAAAGTTAATAAAGGAATTGCTAAAACTTAGCAAAAAAGGGCTGAAGTGAGATAAAAAGGCTAAGAAAATGAATGATACACAACAGTAGTAAATATCCCAAAGCAGCACAGTTCTAAAAATTCTTAAAAAAATACTAAAAAAAAAAGAAATCAGAAAATATCAATAACATTAGAAAAATATTTACATTATATAAAAGTCATGCCTAAAAAGTTGCAAAAATTGCCTCTTTGGTAATGTTGCAGTAATGTAAAGTTATTTTCCCGGCGTCCTCATGTGTATCTCAATGTCAAGTGTTAAGGATGAAAACTGAGAGAGACAAAGGACCTGCAGCTGCTGATTTTACAAACTGTGATTTTAATAAGATCAACTCTGTGTCCCATTTCTTTCTCTGGATAGGCAGCGTGTGTGTGAGTGTGTGTGTGTTCAGCGTCCTCCGTACACACTCCTCAGTGACCACATCCTCAGATGAAAGGATATGGAGATTATCGGGACAAAAAGCCTCCCAGCTTGTCAGAGGATGCAGAGCGTATTGTACATCCACGTGTATTGAACACAAACCTGTCAGCGTGTGTGACAGCCCCATTCATCACACACAAAGCCAATCCTGTCAGTGGCACAAAGCACTCTGTCTCCCCCTCCTCCCCCCCGCTCACGTCTAAGTGACAGGGCTGAAATGAACATTAGGACACACCAGGGCTGCGTATTCAAATGATTTGTTTCTCTGTCTCTCCAATGAAGCCAATTTCCACAAGCTAATAAACCTGGGAATGATTTCATCTCAGAAAAGGAAGGGCTCTCTGTGACACTGACGTCGGGGGGTCTCTGGGGCGGAGAGACAGACTGTCGGTTCACAAAGGATGGGGAATATTATACAAATCCACCCAGGTACCAGAGGCCACAGGAATAATGACGCACATCCAGGGGTAAAAAAGTAAGAATTTGGAAATAGTAAAAATAAATACATGGGAATTATATTTGTTGATGCAGTTGTGTGCATTGAAGTCAAGTGCTACCATTTTAATCAATGTAGCTTTTCCAGTCGTGTGATTGAAGCTTAAACATCAACAACATCCAAGACGAGTCAGATTGACTAGAAAAAAAATATTTTTCATCAGTGTGAACCTTGTTGGTCAAAGATAAAACCAAGGTGGAGTCATCGGGTTTGACCTCAGGGCCTGACAGGTCATGAACCTCAGACCTATTGTACTGTATTACTCTTTCACTTTATATGTATATATATATAGTAACCTTGTGAAAATGGGAAGAATCGCGGTCGTTATTATATTATTTACTTAAAGGTTTTTTGCAAAATTTCACATCTTACATCTTACATCTTCATTTCAGGCATTTTTGATACTTTAATATACTTTAGTAGTGCATTAGACACATTTGTTGTTGCTTTTCACACTATTACGTATTTCACACATTCTTTGTCATACTGTAGTACAACGTTTTTTTGGTGAAAAACCACCTGTTTCAACCTTGAATATTTGAGCAAATGAGTAAAAACACAGGTTTCTTTATATAGTTTGATATACAAATCTAAATACATTTCTTAAAGTAAACTCAACCTAAAGAACACTGATGAGTGTTCATGTGTGTGAGATCTGCCCTCGTCCTTGTGGGGTTTGTGTGTCGTGTCCTGAGTCAGCAGTGTCTCTGTAATTACCCACAGATCCTGAAGCTGAGGTGTTTCTGCAGTGCTGAGCATCATTTTTTCCCCCCAGTTGTTCCCCGGGAGGGGGCACAGACTGCAATAACTCCACTCAACAGGCCAATCAACTTGATCCACATCACATTTTCACACGACTGCAGGCACATAACCTGTTTATGCTGTAAACAACGGCAGCAAACTAATAAAACAACTCATCTCGGTGTAGGGCCCTGATCCAATGAAGTGCCTTCTTAAATCACCTCTCTTCTCCTGTATTTGTAATATTGGCCACAGAAAAGCAATGGTCCCGATGTGTCTGTGATGAGCATTATGAGACTTTGCAATAAGACATTCATAAAGAATGTATGATTTCGGGCAGACGTCTCTGTCGTTTTTTTTTTTTTTTTTCAAAACACTGTCTTCACTTTGCGTCAGTGTCCAGTGCAGACGGAGACGTACACACCTCGTCACAGGACGATGTGACTTTCATTGACAGCCGAACATCAACTGCACTTTGTCTTTGAACTGTCACACACATTTGAGACACAAATCTGTCATTGTTGAATGTCACTCTCCCACTCTCTGAGTTATTGTACGTGTGGATGTAAAATAATAATTCTAGATGTTTCTTTATTGTAAGTTCAGCCTTAAACACTATTAAAACCATTTATTGGACATTAATTTAACCTAACACAGAGAAATCTATAAGTATAAATATTTATTGTTCACACTTAAATATATTACTTAAAACATATTTCAAAACAACATTAAGTTATTTGTAACATAATAGACATGTAAACATTTTATAAACATTTAGAAAATAGCTGTGTTTTTATGCAATTTGGAACATTAGAGGTAAATTATTATTATTTTACCAATAGAAAATGTTTCTTTCTGATGCTAAAACAATGTAGATGGTAAATATTAAATTCAATTTATTTATTTAATACTGTTGGTACAAAGGTGAAGATTAATAATTAAAAACTGAGTGCCACCTAATCCTGTCAAATTAATGTTTAAGGTTTATGTTTTAGCACAGACCAAAAAGCTGTTTGGAGTTTGTTAGTTCCAGTCTGAACATTTCTGCTTGGCCCTGAAACACTCAGGCTTCACTGCAGGAGTGAGCTCATTTGGAAGTCAGCACACTTTTCCCTGGAGAGTTCACCCATGCCCTTCCTCCGTGTGCTTTTATTTTTAATTAACCTCTCAAAGATACTCTGTTGTTGCTTCCTGTGTCTGTGCCAGCGAGGTTAATGATTTCACCAGTCCAGGGAGACACAGTCGAGGACAGATCAATGCACCTCAATTCCCCGCACTCTGTGTTCAGTCTCAGCTGCCGGACCAAAGTGAAAAGGAACAGGCGCCGGTACCGATTGTGTAGCCGTGAACACCTTTTTTCCTCTGACACATGCAACACTCTGCATGTCTGCAGGTAGAGTGAACACACAGACACAAACAGGCTGCTATTTCAAGGCAAACAAACTTTTAGCTACATGTTAGCATATTATAGCTCATTTTTAGCAATATATGTGAACACAAATCTCATAAAATAAGCTTGCTAACCTTGCTAACAATTTTTCCTTTGTAAAAACTCTTTGTTTAAATAGGATATTTACTTTTTTTTTTTGCTATTCAAGTGTATTTCTTCCAGTATTTAATCACTTCTGGACTCAGTTTTGGGCCGAACATTGTAGTATATACATTTATTTATTTTAACAGATCTTGAGTATAATCACATCTATTTAAAAAAAATTCTAAAATGTTTTTTTCCATTTGTGTAGCAGGAATCAGCTGCTGTCACAACAATATGGACTGAAGAAAAAAAAGTTTGCTCCTGATGAAAACTGATGAGCAGCAGGCAGCCAAATATGGAGGGAGAAGAAAAGTGGGGCCAAAACTGAGGACAGGAGTCAAACTTGTCGTCCTGCGGCCTTGATTAAGTTCAGGTTCTCATGGAGAAGGATGGAATCTGGAAGAGTTGCATTTGTCTGTGCGAGCCTCTGAAAAAAACAAAACAAAAAAAACACTCCTTGTCCCTGCTTAGATAGCCCTGCCAATGCGGCATGATGTCATCTCCCTGGCGTGCGGTGATTGATGCATCCAGGCTGCCAGCCCTGCACTGGTGGGAGGTGGGGGAGTAGGGATGGGAGTTAGAGGTGGGGGGGTGGGTGAATTTTTCTGCAGATAGAGACGTCCAAATGTGAAGTGAGCCCAGCATGGGGTCGGTTCAGAGCCCGGGCCAGTACGGTTCACATACCTGCAACACTGCTGCTATAAGTGCCTGCTGCTCTACAGTGGGTCAGTTTTGATGTTGCAAACGTGTTCACGAGCAGAGAATCTCTGTGAAAGTTCTGCTCACATTGGTTAGAATAGAAACACACCGGGTGTTGGGGGGGCGGGGTGATCAGAGGAGGCAGGCCCGGCTCTGATTATGGACGTCAACTCCATCTTCCCTCTGAGTTCTGTTACATATCAAGGCTGAGGGAAGAATGGACTGGAGATGGAAGAGGTTACGGTGAGTGGAAGAATAAGTGTTTCACAGATAGACGTGGAGACACGCTGAGATGAAGTCGACAGGGAGTCCTGGAACACTTTTGTCAGCTGGCCAACTTAGTTCTGCTGCTTTAACGGCTTTATCATACACCGCTTCATAATCTTTCACAGTTACTCACGTCCGGAGGGACGCCGCCGACGAGACACATGCTGGAAATGGATGTTTCCATGTGTGTTCACTTATTCTGGGATATCGGAGCATTAAACCTCTCAGTACTCTATTGGTTGTAATTTGCACCTAAAATAATAAAATATAATGATTAAAGTTGAATAAAAGTTAATGTAAATCGACAAAGCGTTTTCCGCAAGAAGATGTAGAACATAATATAACAACATCTGAGCCTGTAGTCAAGTACAACACATTCAATCCTCAGCGCTAGCTGATTGGTTAGTTTTTACTCCTGTAACAACATTGAGAAAAAGGTAAATTCACACAGCCTTTTGATCCATAAAAAAAAATCCTATATTCAGCATTCAGTGCTGTACCGAGATAGTATAGAGATGAGATGGTATGGCGATAATAAACATACTTAAAACCAAACATGGACGATTTACATTTTCTGGACACAATCTGCAATTACGTTTCAGCTCAGCTCCTCGTCAATGTGACTTTTTAATGGCATGTTCCTCAGACATGGATCATTATAAGCGCTGGATCAATATCATTTAAAAATAAACATCCACGCTGACAGAAAGTCAATGATCCTTCACAGCAGGCGTAAATGAGTAAACACAAACCTCATGCTTTTCAGCTCCGTATCGACACATTCACAATTAATTAGGGGCCTGTTTTCCTACCTCTCCATTGAAGGACCACAGAGTCTTTACAAAAGTCAAGCCAGCCTCTAATTTACTTACGAGTGATTAACATGTTTGGCCGAGACTAAAGGTTGAACATATTCTAACTTATTTGAAAAATAGTTAGCTCAAGTACAAACTTCAACAGAAGAAATCCAAATTTTCATATATATGTATATATATATGTATATATATATACATATATATATATATATATATATATACAGTACGTATATACATATATACACAAGACAACACAAGCCAATGTTATAGCTTCAACTTCAAGCCAAAAAATGGCTGAATAATGGCCAAAATCTAATTTTATTACATTAGTACAACACATTTATTTACTGTTAAAAATAATCTGTGATGAAACACTTGCAGACCTGTCAATGATCCGGTTATTTACTACAAGCTCCAGTGTAATTCTCTTTCACACACTCTCCAGACTGTGCACCATCATTTCATTCGGACTAATCTGCAGTAACATCACACACCTCTCCTCCTGAGCACCGTCATCAGGGCATGACTGACAGAGGAGAAACTGATACGGGGGAGAAAATCTGGTTCTGCTTTCGCCCCCTCGTCCCTCTCTCTTTGCCCTGCGAGAGCCAATAAATCCCATATCCAGAGCTATTAGATTGACAGAGTTGTGCGCCGTTTGATGTTCAGATGTCTGAGATCGGCCGCAACGCATTCCAGGGGCAAAATGTAGTTTGGCTGTCATCAGCAGGGCCCACTTTTGGGACGTCGGTGGCATGCGTGTCGATTATCCACGCCTTTGACAATTATGTGTCCACGATAATGCTTATCTTTTCACCTTTTCACCTGCGCTCAAATCCAGGAGGTCGCACTTATCAGGAGGCAGAAGATACCAGACTGCAGTCGGAGGGAGCAGGACCTCTGAAAATGGCGTCTGGCCGATAAAACTCTTAGAAGAACTAGAATTAATATAAAATTATTAAAATAATAAAAGGTAAACGTTATCCTGTTTTACAAGTATTTTTGACTTGAAAATGTCCAGAACTATTAATTTTGTGGCAAAAAAAAAAACTCTTTGCAAATTTATTGATCTATTTAGCACAATGTTGACATTATAGTCAGAAATGTTCAAAGTTAGACCAGAAATAGCTAAAATTATTGACAAATATGGGAAAAAGATTTTACACAAATGTATAAATATATAGCAGTCAGTCAAACTACAATAAAAAGTGAAGAAAAAAATAGATAAAACTACAGATAGCAAAAAAAAAAGCCAGATAGATGCCTTGAAAAGTTAGGCTAACCTTACAAATGTAAAATTTTGCTAAATGTGAGTCCATAAATAGGTAAACGTCCCCAAAAGCTATTTTTGTATTTATTATTTTGTAAAATTCACAGACATTTACCTGAAATGGTTCCTAAAAAATGTCAGACTGAGATTAGGAAATATTATGAAAAAGGGTGACCATTACTTTAAGGAGCACAACCTTGGACGTGGTTGTGCAAATATTTATTACCGAAGTCTGGTCTAAAAATATAACTGAGACATTTCTGGCCAACGTTTCCATGAGATGGGGGTCAAAAAAAAAAAGAAGAAGAAACAATAAATCCTACCAGATAATGAGGAACGACAGCATGAGATAAACCGTGTACTTTTGAATGTTCAATAGAACATCATAATAAATTCATTTAGGAGAATGTAACTGTAAATCCTAAAACGCGTGAGGAGAGAGTTATTTTTACGTCTAATAAAAAGAAACAACAAAAAAATATTCTGTCTTGAAAGTGGGAAAATTAAATCCCCTCTCACAGGTTTTTGTCCAAGCCGGACAGCAGTCATGATAATAAATTACCCTCTCAAGTACACCACTGAGGCCGAGGGGACGGGGACGAGGCAGAGGGGAAAAGGGAAAATCCTGTGACCCGACGGCCTTCAAACTCTTAACCCCTGGCCTTCGTCCTGGGTGCCTCCCTGTGAGCTCTCAGGAAAACTCCCAGTCAAACATCACATTTAGATTTTCTCTGTGTGACCTTTAACACCTGCTGTCACTCCAGGTTGCCCGCTTCCCCCCTTCACCTCGATACACCTCCGAGAGGGGAGAAATAAAGGAGACCAGATGAGAACGACTGAGGATGGATCGTCTTGGTGATTAAAATTTCTGTGCCCATTCCCATTATTCCTGCATTATTTTCCTTCCTGCCGCCACTCCTTGCGTACACTGAAGACGGGCAGAGGTTCTGGACGAATTAGAGACACGCTGACAAGAGGGCGCTAAGTGGATTTGAGTTATGAGCAGTTGGATGATGTTTGTTTAAGCATGTGGTAGCGACTCCCCCTGGTTTGTGATGAAGTGCCTGGAGAAGGAAGGAGTCCAGTCTCAACAGAACGCAAACGAAGACTACGATTATAACATGTTCAGTACCAGGATCTTTCAGTGTCCGGAGCGTAGGCATTCTTAGTAGCAGTCCACAACCTGTGTTTCCACCACAGTAAAAACCCATCTTCAAGAACCATACACAGAACTTTGCTGTCAAATATTTGGTAAAACAACTGCTCCTATTGGTTAGAATGCCTGACTCTGTTCTATCCCTGTACAGGACACAGTTTTAGTGCAAGCAAACTTGACTAGCATGATTTCATTCATTAGTCTATACTGTAGTAATACACAGTAGCACAGAGGTACTTACGTCACTCACCTATGCTGACACAGTGGCAGAGTCTGACTAATGTTTGGGAGCCATATTGACGGGCAAAAAGTTCTCATAAAAACTACTCAAACAAAAGAAAGTGAATGTAGCACAATCCAGTGTATGGAGTACAACTGGAGAATGTCAACAAATTCATCTTTGTATGTCCATTCGTGACAATATATCTGTCTGTTTCAATCGTTTCACACTAGTACCTGTGCAAAATTTGTTTTAACGCTTTACGTCGGAATGATGGAACAACACTTTCTTAATAAATTTGGGAGATGGGGACGTTACTGTAGAACGCCGCAGGTCAAGGACATCATAAACCGAGGAAATTGTGAATGAAGTACAGTAGTTTTCTGTAGTTTTCTATTTCTGGGTCTAAATCTGCTAAATAATTACTGTACACCCAGGTCTGGTTATAGTCAATATTTTAAAGATGATCCAAATGGTTAAAGCTTCCTATGTTATTGCCTGACCGAAGAGCAAACAAACACACAGACACAGCTATCATTACCGGAGGTTTCCTTCTTATTGAACCTGCTGTGTATATTGGGGACGTGATTCTTTGTGTTCACCGCTTCGTTCATCTTCAGCAATTACGCCTGAGCCGGCGGTAACCAAATTAGGCTCCTCTTATTGAAGGCATGACACGGAGTTCTGAAGTAATTACATCGGCTTTTAATAACGCGCTTGGTGAATTCACTTTTTAATCTCAGCGTCCTGAATTATTAAGCAGCTGTTTCCCTGTTTTCTCTCTAGATCACTTCCTCTTAGAGCAGCGAGTGTCCAACACTGGCAGACAGACAGATGGTGTTGTCCAACATCAGCGCTGAAGACGGCAAAATGAGCTAATGAAATTACATTTAATCCTCCTGCGCACAAAACTGGACATTTGAACATTATAAATAATTATTTATTTTTTCATGTGAATACAACTAGTTAACATTTAGAATGAGGTAAACACGACAGATATTTCCATTTTCTAATAGGCTTCATACACAAAGAAAAAAAAAATCAGCTAGCCATCTTTTGTCTGGCTAAATATTATACACCTATTTAAAATGTACTTTTTGAGTTACAATTTCTAGCTTTAATGAGATAATAATTAATGAAATAATTTTCATTTTATTTTAAGGTAGAGGACAGCACCACTGCAGATGAACACCACTATACACTTCTAGTGATGACCCTGAAAAGTTTGGTCAGTAAATCCAGTCTAGTCCAGCTCTGAGTAAGGTTTATTTGCACTTTCTTTAACATCGAGGTCAAATTCAGTGAGTTTTGAGTCCATAAAAACACCAACCAACTGCTACTAGAAAAAACCCCACTCTGCAGAGCCACTTCTTCCCCTTTTCACTTCCCTGTAACATTAAAGTGACAGAAAAGCTAATAAAAGTGTATCATGTCTACCGAGACAGCAGCAGCAAGTTAGTGTTGGCAATCACGGGGCATCGACCCTTTGGTAAAGTCCGAGAGTTTGGATCGATGAAAGTCATTCCCTAACGGGGCTGTGGTCGGAAGCTGAAAATCCTGATTTCTGCTTATGCTCCTCATTCTCTCCATTTTTCACCTCCTCCATCTTGGAGAAATGTCAGGAGAACAATAAATGTATAAAAGGTCAGCGGCGTACTAACAGACCATTCCAAGCTTTCATTACATTTGCTGTTGGCTATAGCAGAGGCGCTTGGGCAGCGGTGCTGACATTTGGTTTGTTTTTACACCATGTTGAGTCTCACACAGTTGTAGCTCCTAATAATGTCAGAGGCAAAGATCCCGGGGCAGTGCCTTTCTGTTTATTGCTACCGTGCCGGGGCAGGGATAGGGTTATGATTCATATCTCAAGACTGCCATTGACAGCACAATCAATAGTGTACGCTCCCGAAGTCGCCACAAATACCACTGTTTCTGCTTTGGACTATTTCTTCATACAGTTTGGAGCAGAGGTGAGGAAATGTCATGGCTTCTTATTCAGCTCAATGCATTTAAAGAAGCTTAAATAAGCGATTTCCAAACTTCGTTTCAAGAGGAAATGCGTTTTGAAATGTTAAAAAAACAAATCCAAAGATTAGGAAAATAAACAAGTTATATTTTCCTGAAGAACCAGGAAACAGGCAGGAACTAAATGCACTGCCTGAGAAAGAGTGAACATTTTCAGGACGTTTATTTGTAAGTTCAAACTCAAATACAGAATAAAGAACACATCATGGACTACGACAACCTGGAACAACAATAACCCAGCCAGGCCTGAGTGAAGGAGGGAGGTATTACTATCCAGGTCAGAGTGAGACTAATGAACACAGGACATAGGTGTGTGTGATGAACTGATCAGCTGTGGAGCAGCAGACAGAAGGGAAGAGCCACGGAAAGGAAAGGCAAACACCAGGTTAGAAACTGATTTAATTTAAGCCAAACTATAAAGGAAATGTAAACATAAGCTAAAGGTTAGCCAAAACAACCAAACATTGAGAATAATAGATTGGTTGAAAAATATTAAAAACAATTTTAAATTATAATGTAAACCTGGAATTTAAAAAAAGTTAAAATGACAAAAAAGCTGAGCTAAATATTAGCCAGATAAAAAAACAAGCTTAACAAAGAACTACACATCACACAGAAAAAGTGTTAATAATTATAAATAATTAATAATTATCTTACAATTGATAGTTAACAAATTATGAGCAACAAAAGCACAAAAAACATAGGTCAAAAAGTGAGTTCATATAAAGCAAAGTGAAGAAATGAATCAGGTTTATATCCTGGACAAAAACCACCAACCAACCATCTATGTACCAAAATTGGCCCTGCGAACCAGACTTTGAACCACAATGTCTATCTAAAGGACAGTTAAAGTCAATCATGGTAAAAACTCATGTTCCTTATTTGCTTGTTTTTTGTTTTTGCTGTTCATAAAAATCAGAAGCAGAAGGCAGTGAGTGTGGACAAAAAATAACACGATTAGCTTCGTATTCTGCCACTTGCTGTGACAAAAACCCATTCTCAGTGATTTGTGTGGGGACGTTTTAAAATCAGACACATGTCTACACATGCAGACGTACATGTGGTAGAAAAAAAGAGTTAGTTCTTCTGTGATTTATCTGTCCTACTGTGACCACATGAAGACATCAAACCCGACTGAGGCTGAAAGTCCAGACTGGGTCAGCGGCTCTGCCATGTCTGACAAAGAATAAAAGCGAGTATAAGACAGAGAGGAACCACGATGACAGAACAGATGATGGACACGTCCACTCCTTTGAGCTCCGTCACACTCCATAAATTCAACTGGACTTATGTTTCTCACTCTCTCTGCTTTGGGTTCTGTTTCCACATTAGATACAAAGATGAAAAAAACAAAAAATCCAACCGAGCTCATTTTGACCTCCACCAGCTGATCAAGTGACTGCATCAACCCGTGGTGCAGGTTCATAACAATGTTCTGGTTGCAGCGTGTAAATTGTCAATTTGCTGTGGTTGGAGGAGTCACTGCTTCCAGGTCAGAGTTTAATGAATGATTACCTCTGTCTCCCAGCAGGCTTTGTGTCCACTCTCCCGTGGCCAGGAGACTGAGAGAAACTCAATTTAGCCCAGATAAATCCCAGGGAGATAATTTGCAGTGATTTAATAAGGCCTGAACTAATTGTAGCAGACAAAGAAAAACATATCCAAGAGGAATGGGTTTATTGATCGCTCCCTTTGAATAAACACACACACACACACACACACACATACACACATGATGGTTGACCAGCAGAGGACTCGCTGACTGTTAATCTATAGAAAGTGGTTTAATGGTCAGTAATTACTGCAGATTATCAGTGCAGTTTCAGTCGGTGTTGCTGTGACCGATTCAACACATGATGCGTGAAAGCTGGTCATTAACTGGTCACAACTGAGGAACCTTTGAACAGTACATTTATTTTTCTTTTTCATTACAGTGATGGAACAGCTTTGATTTAAAAAATGGTAGATAAAATTAAGGTATTTCGAAGTTATTTGTTACTTTTCTTTTTACTATCGTTGACCTAACAATTAGGCCATTGTCAGCTAAGTGGACAATCAAGTAACCCTTTAGCTATTTATGAATTAAATAAGGGTTCTCTACAGCTCATTACATTTTGTTTTCTAATTCTCTATTTGTGCCATTTATGTTAATTCATTTGTGTGTTTTTTCAATGTATTGTTCAATGAATTCAATGATTTTTTTAAATAAATATTAATACTTAATAACTTATGCCTAATTACTATATATACTGTATATGTGTGTATGTATATATATATAGCTTTAGCTTAAATCAGTTTTTTTGGGTGAACCACTACTGGACTAACGTCTTAGCTGACATGAATTACGTACCTCTAAGACGTAAGATGCTGAAACACATTTTTATCGATAAAACATTGAAAGGTTTTTTCCTTTGACCAACTGATGCAACAGCCTTTAAAGACATTATCGTGTGACCTCATCTGAAATAAGTCCGACTGACCTTTGACCCCGCAACGTGCTCGTAGAAACGTTGCAAAGCTAAACCTAGAGGAAGGACAGGGTTCAGGATAGATTTGATTTCATTCCTAAAGCCAGGTGTGGGCTTTGTTCTCACCATGAACTGTGTACAGGCGCTCAGACCTTCTCATCCCACGCTGGATTATTTATACCCACCCCTGGAGGCTGTGTGACAACATAAAAGTTAACGCTTAAATCAAACGGGAAGAGAAAGAAGTGTTGACTACATCACGTTCTCTAAAACCCGATGCCTGAAAAGCAACAGTCACTGAGCTTTTACGGGCGCAGATAAAGGATCATGTAATGGAGAAATTGTGAGCCGTTATACACAAAATAAAACAACATATGCCAATATACCATTTATACCTATGGTCAATTTAGAGCAGGAGTGTAAAACATATGGCCCAGGGGCCAAAACCGGCCCACTAGGATGTTCAAATTGGCCCATTTGATGAATTAAAAAAAATACACAAACACTTCTTGTTCAGGATATTTTGTTTTTTGTAAAATTATTTTTAATTAAATGCAAATAATAATAATAATACATATCTTATATACTTATTTGCATAAAAACTAAAGGGAAAAATGTACTTATTGGTATTTATAGTTTGTTAGATTATGATTGTACTGGTCCGGCCCACTTGACATCTATTTAGGTTGTATGTGGCTCGTGAAACAAAATGAGTTTGACGCCCCTGATTTAGAGGGTCTGATGAACCGAATTCCCTAATGAGCATGTTTTTGGGCTGTGGTTAGAAACCAGAGTCGCCCAGGTAATACGCAGGCACACACAGGAATCTAGACCGGGCATCGAACCAGTGTTCTTCTTGATGTAAAGGCAAGCATTCTAACATATTTGCCACCATGTGGTGTAATTTGCATGCAACACAATGCATCACAATGCATCTGCTGATAAATAAATGGTTGGCTGTTGCCTCGGGTGGTTTTAGATGGATATCGAACTAGATGGACATGGACCTGGGGTTAAGTGTCTTGTCGAGGGACACAAAGCTATTTTTGTAAAATTTCCAACCTACTGATATACAGGCTCTAAAACAGCCAGGAAATATACCATGGATTTTCTGATCCTTCGTTCGATTCTTTATCTGTAGCATCGATGTCTAACATGAAGATGTTATCAGCATCTGCTTTGTAAATCACAGGAACCCAAAACCACATCCACTCTGAAATGTTTCACTGACCATTTGTCTGGAGTGGTGTTGTGGAACTTCATTTCTCACGTCTGTGGTGGACAGTTGTCCTTTGGGTTAATGGCTCACTGAAGACCAGAATCAGAGCCAGATGAAAGCAACCTTAAGGGCCCTCATTTTTTCCCATTAATCATCCTTGTTTTCTTTAAGGTGATCTTTTCACCCTGTTTTTAAGTACCTCTTTTTAGTGAGAGAGCTTGTCTAGGGGTCTAAAGGGGCCAACCGTAGGGCCCATCCAATCCCCCACCATCCCCTCTTTCCCAAAGCAGTCCCTGGAGCTTGGAATCAGGCCCCCAGGTTTAATGGCTTTTGTAATGGCAAATTATAAGCTGCTACAAGGGTAAGATTAATTGAAAGGTGGTCTTAGCTCGGGCTACAGCGTAACCTGAGCTGTCGGTGTCGCTTTAAAAAATGTGGGTCGGCGGTCCCTTCCACCAAAGGTATCACCGACTTTTGAACCCCCCTCTGACGTGACGTTCTACCCGGTCCTATATTTGCTTACCCGCAGGGGCCGTCTGACGTGAAGAAAATCATTATCATTTGTAAAATTAGCCAATTGTTTTGTCAGGTTTTTCAGCGTGGC
>NC_024321.1:6450903-6454815 GCF_000523025.1 Cynoglossus semilaevis
CTCTCAGGATATGCGGTTACAATGCAGGCTATTATATTTCTGGTCAGCGAGGAAGCACAGAAATGAAAGATCCAAGAGGATCTCCGTTACAGCCGGAGCAGCAGCAGCAGCAGCAGCAGCAGATCTAGATTGCAATGTATGAGGAGCTAAAAGGGGAAAAACAGCTACAGGCTCAATTTGTCAAAATAACCACAACGGGCCCCAAGACCGTTCTCATTAGACTCCACGGGATATGAAACACAGCTTACAACAAAGGCAAAAAACAAGGCTGCAGTATTTAAGTAGATGCTGATTTTTAACACTCCCAAACTTCTGCTTTTATTTCCACCTCAAATCCTTTTTTTTCCTTTTCAACTTTTGTGTTTTTCTTGGAAGGATCGTGTTTGATCTGCAAAACCACCAGTTAATGAGTTTATTATCCTTCATAAAGCTCTAATCAGGAAATAAAATGTCAGGATAATTATGGCAGCAGTGTTTAATATCACCACTGCAAACATAATATTATCACATATTTGATACTGGAGAACACACAGTAATGGAGCCTCAGAGGAGTGTGTTGTGTTTCAACAGGATTTCAGGCCCGTGGAAAAAGTCGGACTCAGACTTTTGTCTCTGTTTTTTCTGATTAAAGATCAAAGAGGTTATAAATCCTCTCCTGAAAATAAATCATATCATGTCACAGTGCCAATAGCAGCCTAAAGAAAGTATATATTTAACATGCTGCTTGGAAAATTATCAGTCATGTGAAACATGAGACACATCCATGGGTCAGTAATTTCCCTTGGACAGGTCTGTGTCTATCTTTCTCGTCAGTAACAAATATTGTCAGTCCAATACAGACCTGGGCACAAGGTTGTTCTTTAAACCTCTCCAGAACACACTGACTGATCAACCAACTGCTCTGAAGACTGTGAGGACACATTCAGGTCACAACAACAGGTTATCTAGTCAACTTCCTAGTTATGGAATAAGAACTTTAAGTTGTCCTGGTCCACTTTTAATTCCCTGTCCCAGTCGAAGAAGACAAACTACATGTCAAAACCTAAGGGTTCTGAGTTCAAGTCACTGATGACAATTTCCTGTCCAAGGGTTTTGATTCAACGTCCTCATCACAGAAGAATTTCAAGTCTCTTAGTCACAAGAAGTCAGAAAACAGTATGGGGGAGTCCCTACAGTACTGTAAAGATTTTAAAATACTGCTGAGTATGTCTAAGGTATGTTGCTGAGCTTTGCTGTTTTCTCCTGGTCTTTTGGCATCATTCAAACACAGGGTTGGAGGCTAAATTCCAGCTTTCTTCCATCTATATACGAGGCCACTGCCTATAGGTAGACGTAGGCAGAGGCACAAACATGTTCGACTGTCATCGACTTCCTAAACATAGACATGGACACAATCCTTGCTGCTTGATGGCCACTAAAACAGCATGCTCTTCACCTTTCTTCACACATTCACCACAAATCCCCACTTAACCAGAACAAACAGCGTGAACACGCTGACACATATCCACCCAAATCTGGCCACGTGGATCAGATTTTCCTCGTAGCTCTTTGGTGAATACGACAGTGGAGTCTTGGCAGCGTTCACCTCCGAACAGCATTTGACCCCATCCAAGAATGCAATGGAACAGAAGGATGAAAAAAGAAGGAAAGAAAGAAATAAAGAGAGAAGAAATGCAAACGAAATGGGAGGCCCAAGCACCCCGCTCATATCTCATCTCTATTAACGGGTTTACGGGTGACCCCAGGGAACCTCGTAAAAGTTTATGTGGAGGTTTCAGTTGGAGTTGCCTTTAAAAGAATGAAAGAAATTGGTTAGTTTATGGTTGGCCTTCAGAATTTTATGGCATGTTTTACTTAAGTTCCCATTTTTACAGATCCTGGTTCCAATTAGCGGAGTTAGCCGTGCAGGAGGCTGAACTGAGCCTCCTCTCTACTCTGAGGGTAAAACAACAAAACCAAAAATATGAAGGGGGCAGTTAATTGACTGTTGATCTTCGAGGACACGTTGGGGTCAAGTGCAGTGGCATGGGGATGGGATGAACCGATGCCACTGCGGGAGATGTTGAACTAAGAGGGAAAAGTGGAACCAGAGAAATGCAGACATGAAAGAAATCATCCTTAAACTGAGAGTTTGGCAGCCGTTAAAGACAAAAGGAGACATTGTAAAAGCTGTAAGTGATGGTTAATTTCAACCTAATAAAGAATAATGTGGAATAATGTGAAATAATGTTCCCGATGATCGATGGATGCAGCCTTTAAAGTGGTTAAAGGAATAAAAAGCACCCGGGCCGTGTATTTAATCCAGCTGTGAAATAGTTGTTTCTTTTTCTACTACCACTGCTGGCTATAATTCACATTAACTGGATAACACCCAGTATATTGTTTAAGTGAGTGTTATATTTTTTCACATCTGGGTGTACACAAGCCCCGGACTGTGTTCACTGCTGTGACTTACATTGAGTTGTCCATGAATTGACAACAAATGTTTCAAATAGTTTGAATTTTGTAACTTTACATTACAAACAAATTCTCCCAGGGGCGGCCATGCTTTTTAAGAAACCATGGTCCAGAAGTAGGTTTTCCCCTTTACTATGAGACTATTCATTCAGTACTTGTACAGGGTATCTGTCTATATATATATATATATATATATTTATATATATATATATATATACACATGGCAGCAGGGTAAGAGCAGGGTAAGAGAAATAAATACTAAACAAGACAAAATTAAAAGATAAATCTATCAAAAGGAAATATCCTAAGGATACATACATTTCAACAACAAATACATATAAACCATTCCCTTAAATACACAGACATTTCCTTCAGGCTTTTTTTCTTCACCATTGGATGTCAGTAATTGGCATGGTGACTTGGTATTGTTTTACTCTAGATTACTATCTGGGATGCCAAGTACTTCTGAGCCACTTGAGGTCTCAATACATCTAATAAAAATAATCATTAATTGTTGAGAATGCCAAAGGATAACTCCAAGGTCCAAGGTGTTTCCGGACGTTTCCCCGACTCCTGCTGGAATTGGCTCCAACAAGAAAAAATGAATGAAATGAATGAATGAATATCTTAAACTACAACCAATATCAGCCTGTCTGTGTCTATTTTTCTCATCAGTAAGAAATAGTCCCTCTGAAGACTCAGAGCAGTTGATTAATTAAGTCAAGTCAAGTGTGCTGCTGATTGGTTGGAACAGAAACCTGCAGCCACAGTGGACCCAATTGCTCACCCCTGGTCTGTAATGACACATTTTCATGCATTCTGCACTGATTAACTAAAGTGGAGGTGCAGTACTAAATGTTAACACACAGAGATGATGTCAGTAAAAACAAATCTGTCCACCATTTCATTAAAATGAAGCAAGTTTAATATTTAAAAATATTTAAAAATACTAATATACTTTTTTTCACAACAACTCTGCTGTTTACATTTGTTGGAGGTTGAAACTATACGTCAGCCCTGTCCAGTGTCAGGTTTTGTCATTGAACTTAATATAATTCTCTCCTTTTCTAGTTTTTTTTTACTCTAAAAAAATTGATGCCTTGAGTTTTCCTTCCTTACTACCTACTCACCTATCGTTTGTTTTGTTTGTGTTTGTTTCTCATGGTTTCTCAGCCTGTGATCATCTACATCAGCTCTAAAATTGACCAGTAAACTACATTATAGTCTGACGTCCCTGCAAAATCCTACTCTGTCTGATTTTATGATCACCACCCAGCAGCAGATCAGGTTTTTATAAGCCAACAGCAAAGGCACTTTAGGAGTTTCTTCTCTTTTTCTTTTAACTGTTGTAACGTTGAAATGTTTTGGAAATGACATTTAGGTGTGGGAAAAGATTGCAACAGGAAATAGAAATTCCACTAAAATGAGATGATTTAATTTTCTTTTCTGAGAGAC
>NC_024321.1:6454847-6464870 GCF_000523025.1 Cynoglossus semilaevis
CATTTACACCTAACCCCACAATAAAACTTCCTGTTGTGTCATCCAGACCTCTAATAAAAACACAGAGGAGAAACTATGAATGCCAAGGCTTTTAAACAACAACTTTCTCCTAGGATGAGTGGACGTGTCCTATTAGATTTTAATATTCTCAGTTTAGAGGTTAAAAAAGTCCTTAAACAGACCTTAAAAACACGACAGCAAACCAGACAGAGTCTTAACTGTAAATGTAAATTACCGTGTGTACATGTAGTCCCTCTCTCATCCTCTCCATTTCACATGCAGACATTACCCACACACACATCCTGCAGATCTCCTGTGTGCCTCTGGGTCCTGCTTTAGGAAGGAACTATAGCCACAACACAGTGGTAGCTTCCTGTCTACAAGAGCTTTGATGGCGGATCAGACACCTGAGTCACCAACCCTGCAGATGTCTTCCCTCTAACAACAGATCACAGTCAGGAAAGCCAAGGGGAGACTTGAGACAGAGTTATTTTTACCATACAGGTACTTATATATAATGACCAGTATTACATCAAGTGAAACTGAAGTTTCACAACAAATATCTATATCGTATATCAGAATCTGATGACAAGTTAGTCTTATTTAAAACCCCATTAGACGTGCAATAAAATGTCACAAAAAAATTTAACACTTTTAAGATAATAACAGACAATAGATGCTGTAAATGAAATATCTAAGAGAACGCTGGTTTCTACAGTAGTTCTCTGGTAGGATTCTCCCCTGCCACG
Source organism: Cynoglossus semilaevis (assembly GCF_000523025.1). Lineage (NCBI taxonomy): Eukaryota > Metazoa > Chordata > Actinopteri > Pleuronectiformes > Cynoglossidae > Cynoglossus > Cynoglossus semilaevis. The sequence continues at coordinate 6,455,597 of NC_024321.1, forward strand.
AATAAAGTCTTGAGTTTGAATCCACATAGTCCTTAACTAACAACCCTGTCAGGGAGGATTGTGTATTAAAGTAATTGTTTACGCTTTATGTATGTGATGAAGAAATAGTAAAAATGTAAAAAAAAAAAGTAAATTTAGTCAAAATTGTGAGATTAAAGACCAATAAATTGAATCAAAACTACTTCTATGATACAAAATGATAATAAATAAATACCTATTAAATCACAATGAGAGATATAGTAATCAATCAGGGAAAATTCAAAGTCATAAAAATGCACGTAATATCATCTTGACCTTTTTAGTTTATAGTGTTGCCACACACTGGTGTCCACAGATGACATGACTCATTCAGCTCCTTGCATCCTGAGCCGCTGCCTCTAACCTTGTCTACTCCGGCCCAGATGGGAGGCAACAGTTCTGGCTCAGACCTGAGTCTGCAGTGAGACTCCGAGTGCCGCCTGGCTTCAGCACTTATCACCAAATCCAAACTGGAACCCAGAGAGAAATGCAATTCATGCCGGTCGGCCAACCACGGGGAAAACCTGGCTCTGTTAGTTTGCTGCTCGCTCCAAACAGCCTGTTGATGAAAATCTCATTCCTCCTGCGGCTGCATCACCTGGAAACTCCTGGTGATTTAGTGAAGGATACCCAGTGATTGTTATCAATTTATGACCAGGTGAATCTGCCATGTCTGGATTTTGTATCTGAGGAACTCGTTTGTTGAAATTTTCCGCTGGTTTCAACTGCCAACAATCAATGAGGCTTTTCAATCTAAACCATTAAAGAAAACTAGCCTTTACCATCAGGTGCTGCCAGTACAGAAAACAACTGCTGGTATTTGGTGGTTGGAGAAGAAGAAGTCCATAGCTTCTGTTGAGGAGTTCCAAATGTGTCTATTGTGAGTTTAAATTGGAGTCAACCAAATCATGACAGACGAAGACACATAAAACAATGTAACAACAGTTGGAATCTGTTAGAATTGAATTGACTTAAAAATGCACAAATTTATATCGTATTTTTCAAAAAATTTCAAAAATCTAAATTCTCAGATGACTTTCTTTAACAAGGACATTAACATTCCACACATCTGCCCAAAAAATGGGTTGGACTGAAATGCACCAAATGGTTCTTAGAGTATGCATTAGGTTTTCCTTGACTAAAACGTATTTAATTTAATTTTTTGACAATTTCTGGAAACAATTTTCCATTACATTTACTTCACCTTTTAATCTTTTCAAACCTAAATTTAGGAACTAACAAACTCTTTATACCGTCAACTTTCTGTCAAGCCGTACAAGATTTACTCAGAAGCTCGATGTGAAGGCACTGGTTGGACGTGTCATCAAGTTTACTGAACATGTTTGTGTCACTGAGACCTTGGTCATCCTGTTGTTGTCAGGTTTTGACTTTCATCACTGCCAAGAATTGAGTGGAACTGTTCGTCTCCAGAAGCATCTAGTTTCAGGGCTGTGACATGAATTAGATTTTAAAAAAATCCCTCCCACATCAAACATTTTTATCCCTCCTTAGAGCTTTTAGCAAACGACTCCTTCTACTTCTCTGATTGAAGAAAGATACAAGCTCACACACACACACTGCTGTTGGTCCAAATAGAGAGAAACAAATCCCTGTAGGTTTGTCTGATTTTTGCATCCTGTGACCGATGTACTGACTGTTAGCTTCCGTAGAGAGAGAAATCTGAAGAAAACATTAATGCTGGCGGACGAGGAGAGATGTGGGGAGTGGCAGTGGTGGCAGAAGAGGAGATTAGAGGAGAGCTGAGCCAGTCACAGCAGGAGCTGGATGACAGGAGACGCACAAATAGACAGGACAGAGGGAGGAGGAACGTGAAAGAGAAAAATCTGCTGGCAAAAAATAAATCAAAGAAGGAAAAAATGAGAAGAGAGAGGAAGTGAGGCCTGGCTTTATAATACCCTAATATGCCTTCCATACTCAGCCAGTGAGCAGAAGAGTGCCGGGACATAATTATATCCCCTCCCTGGGCCGTCTCCCTGTATTAGCGTCTCCTCTAGTTCACTGGCTGCGACAGAGACAAATGAGAGAGTTTTTCCAGCGGATCATTCTCATCCGTTACTGCCAGTTCCGTGTGATGGATCGTCGCTGCTAAAGCGGGGCAATAGATCACGGCGTAAAGGAGACTCGCTAGCGTACCCCAGTGGAGCGCGGCTTTCACAGATCATCGCCTGCCTAATGCACACGTGGGTTAGGAGTCAAATCCCGTTAAGTTGTACGGGAACCAAGCCTTCCCTGTGTTCCCTCCTGCCTCGCTCTCCTTCATCTCTCACAGGACCCAGTACCGATTAAGCTGGGATGAATGAGTGCAATTGTCCCATTGACCCCTGCAGTGTTACAGTGTCACAGGTACCAGTTCTGTGGGATGCATCCCAGAGTGTTCTGCTGTGGCCTTAAACACTTCCGCAACTGGCGTGCCTTTATTTAAGTCACATGAACAAGGCTTTGACAAATGGCAAAGCGACGACAGCTGAGTGTGGTTTTTATGTGAGACCCATCTCCTCAACACAATTGTTGCCTCTTGTGTAGAGGAGCTCTCTGTGGTCTGGGCTGTAAATAAGAAAATACAATGATTGCAAAGTGAATATAACAAAAGTCCAAAACAGAAAAACTTCCCTTTCCAAAGATTAAGGAATCTATGATGGAAATTCATAATCTGAAAGATTTTCCAATCATACCATCAAGTCTCATGTCTTCATTTTTTTTCAATATTCTAAATATAATCTTTTTTTTTCAGTACTCTATTGAACATGTGAAGGAAACCACTCTCTGCATTAGCCCCATCTGTGAAACACCACAGTCATGGCCAATACTTTGATCCTTTAACCATACAAAATTTCAGTCCCTTGTTTGTCCCACATGGGGTCATTCACAGTGTGAGTGTTTGCAACCCACATAGGCTGCCACCATTAAGTATGTGGTCGCTCTGGGGCTTGAACCCACAACCTGGCTGCACATTTTAGAGGGATGTAGACGGGAACTGCAGCTGTCCAAAAGGAGCCTATTTACAAGTGACAATGTCTAGAATCGAACCATACGACCACCAGTCATTATGAGATCTAAAAAGCCATATTGCTAACAAACTTATTCCACTAAAGCTGCATCATTTTGAAATGTAAACACTGGTTAAAATGCACACAGGGTCTAACATGACTGACTTGTTGGTTTCATAATAGAGGATTCACAAGCATCCTTCTGACTGGCCTTGTTCTGACAGTGGTAGTCCACGGTCCAGGACTGCAGGGAGCATCGGAAAACACGTCGTATATTAATGACTGGAAAGGTGGATCTCATTTATCAACAGATAACCGGAGACCACTGTAATGAGACTGTGGATATAATTAAATGTTAATTCTAGAATAACAAGCTCTAATTATTGATTCACCTCTCTGTGCAGGCTCTGTGAGTGTTATGGTGCTGAATTAGCACGTATACAGTTTGGAAAAAGACCTCAGTGTTGCAGCAACACTGTTAAAGTGTTTAGCTCGTCTCTCAATCAGAGGAAGTGAACAGACGTCCCTAAATAGCACAACGCTCCTTGATATGCTGCGAGTAAAGCAGCGAATTAGCGCTGCTGCACAACATCACAGATTTCAATTAATTCTGATCAGCACAGATGTTGTATCAGTCTTGCAGGAGGCAGCCTCATTTTTATGTAAATTGAAGCAGAAAGAGGGTGAGAGGAAGAGGGGAGGAGGAGGAGGGGTGATGGTTGGAAACTGCAAAATGGACGGGATGAAGCATGCAGGTAATTTACAGCATCACAGTTTAGCTTTATGCTGCTTTACAGGCACAATATGGTAATTTAAATGCAAATACTTTAAGATGTTTGGAGCTACAGCTATTCTTACATCAGTAATAGGACTAAAGAAGGCAGGCATGACCAAACGCTGGCCTGGGGGCCAGTTGTGACCCATGGTTATGTTTCTTTGTTGACATTGGCTTTGACACATTTGATGTGGTTATACTGTGCATTTTATGAAAACTTGTTGGATACTGTTATCGCTATGTGGAACAGTTTAGAGCAATTCTTTCCCTGGAAAAAAAAAAAAAAAAGACAATGTGATGCTGTAAACCAGCAGGGCTAGGTTGTGTTTTTTAAAAATGACATGGATGTCAAATCCAGTTCCTGACAGAAGCCTTGACACAAACCGTGAGAGCTCTGTAAGGTCAGAGCGTGTTTGACCCCTCTCACCCAAACAGGATATGGTTAAAGGAGGATGAGGTCTTCTGTAAAATCCCAGCTCGATCCTTATTCTGTAAAATGTTTCAAAGGACTCATTTCTCTTCTTTTCTTTCTCCTCGCAGACGTGTGGGAACCAAGGCTGCGGCGATGACAGCGAATGTGCCATCGCTCCGTTTGATGAAGTCACACCATTGTTCAAGTTGATAAATCGCTCAGATGGCGCTGATCTCCTCTTCCTCTGCTGACTTTGATGTATGAAAGTGTGAAAAAGCAGTGGTGTGGATTCTTTTCTTTTTTTTTTTTACTGTTTTCTTTTCTGACAGCCAAAAATTGAAACTAACTGAGGGCAGAGGAACTCAAATGTCTGGACTCATCACTGCCTGAGTTGCATTGTAGATTAATCTGGTCAATTATGATGCCATTGCCTTATTCTTTAGCTTGCATATGTAATTTAAATTAGAAAGAATATATAACATATATACAAAATGTAATTCCTAGAAATAGCTTGACTTAGCCACTAGAAAGCAAGGAAATGTGTTAACATGTTGCATTATTAGTACATTAAAGGTGACACAAAAAACCTTTCAAAGACCCTAATATCTGGGCCACAATTGGCCCCCAGGCCAGTATTTAGACACAAACAAAAAATAAAAGAATGTGCAATGGAATTTTGTAAACCGTACTGCTAACAAATAATATTTTAAAAAATGCATACTATTTTTTGTTTACCTAGGTTATTATTATTATTATTGTCATTGGTGTTATTATTAAGGTGTAAAAAATACCCAAATATAAACCTATTTTTCAGACCTACGGTCCTACTCTGTATCCAGTCATGCCATTTTTTTGTCAAACTTCTTCCAACCCTCTCAACGAGTAGCAGATTCAGCACAACAGGTGTTGAGAGCAGATACGAGGTCACAGCTTTCACATTTGCCTTGCTAAAGACTGGCGACTGGAAACCTGCAGCAAGAAAAGGAATCCTGGCCACTAAAGGACATGATTTATCTCCTCTGCCAGAATTCTGCCAAAGAGTGCATGAAAAACTGCCGGAGGGGTTAGAAAACACAGTCTGTTGTCAGTATTTTAATCCCAGTGTGTCCACAGAGCGTCATCTATGTCCTGGGCGTCCTCATACTTTATTACAGTGAAATTCACAAACGCCTGGACTGCAGATTTTCCATGTTGGTTGCCGTATATAGACATTCCATGGTGGATTACGAAAAGGAGGCCGCGTTAACAGAGAGAACTTGTCAGATGCCGTCAGTGACAGGTTTTAAATCATTTTCGATGTGTTGACATTTTAATCCAAAGAAAGAGCAATAGGTGTAAAATGGAGGAGCACAAAGCAGAAAAATAAAATAGAAATTAGCATTCCTAATGATCTATTAGCAGAAAGACCTGGGGGAAAACAGCTACAAATGAAACACTGGATGAAAAAGCCAAAATTTAGCAGTTAATATAGCAAAATATACATTGCTAGTGATTATTATTTACGAGCCCTTAATTGGACTAAGAATAAAACTGGCCAAAAATGTGAAACAGGCTGGACGTGAGTCAAAACACGGAGAATTCACATCCATAGGAAAGTGAATTGTCTGTGAATAAATTATAAATCTCTAAACACAAAGTGACATTGAAAAATTCATTTGCAAACTGCTAACTGAATACACAAACAAACACACACACACACACACACACACCCTGCAGCCTTTAAACGTCAACTACCCTCCTGTCACTGGTGACAGGAAGTGGTGGCAGTTTGTGTCTTTGTCCCTGATTCCTGACTGTGAGTGCACTGTATGTGTGTATGTGCGGTGTGTGTTTTGTGTGTATAGAAAAGAACAGCCAACCAAACACCTCGTAGCTGTCACCACTGAACCCCCCTGCCACACACACACACATCCTGCAACACTGCCACCCTTTGCCCCTGTCCCCAAAAGGCGGCATACGGCTGTCATCGCCCAAAACAAGATGTCGTGTCAGTGCAGTAAAATTACACAATAACGAGGCTCACTGGAGATTAGGCTAATGAGAAAATCAAAACACAATTTAATTCTTGTCAGCGCTGAGGCATCTTTAAATTACCTCTCGCAGTAGCATGCTGATTAAGAGAAGTGTGCCACTCAGCTGCCTGCCCACTATAAATAGCCCCAGGGCATTCTGGATCAGGGTGGGATTGTTTCATTGCAGGGGGATATTAAATGTATATGCACACACATTCACTTAAGTCAGCTCCTGTGTGGAGACGTGAGCTCCATGTCAAAAAGCCACAAGCTCACTGTTCTACTTCTGCCTTGTGTTTGGTCAGTTAACATGAGCTACACCCATTTGTTTTACTGCTGTGTAAACCAAAGTTACACTCGTTAGCCACTTTATTAGATACACCTGAAACAGCTCATTGTGTGAGCTCATCAGCCAATCAGAGCCCAGCTAGATAATTGATGGCAGTTAGACATGACCAGTTTAGACCAGGTGTTAGTAGGAGATAAAAAAAAGAGATTTAGCCACAGAAAGGAAGAAACAAGATGTATTGAACCAACCAACCAACCAACTAACTGACCAACCAATCAGTTTATTCAGGGAATATGGAAATATGGAAACATAAATATATTGAAATAAAAATGAAATATATATATTGTTTACATATTTAGTTTTAACAAAAACTATACACTGAGACCATGAAGTATTTGGAAAAATGGCTATTGCATTAAAAGTCTGTTTTTTTTAAATTATCACAGTTACTAAAGAAAACAGTGGAGCTTTTGCCTTCTATATTTTCAGCTTCACTTTGAACAATGTTATGGCTATAAAATTGCACACAAAATCATTTTTTTAACTTACTTCTAATTGGTTAAAAATAACTATTAATTAAAAAACAATTTCCAGCTCTTCAATTCAAAATCCCCATTAATAATAAAGACCAGTTTTTAATTAACCTGCCCTGAATCCTCTCTACGCTGCTCCTTCCTCCCTCTTCCCTCCCCTCTGAGTTTTGCTCCCACTTTTTGATGTCATGATGGTAATTAACTGGCAAAATGTAAGCTACAGCATGTCAGGATAAGGCCTGCATCACTATATTCCCAAACAACCTGCGAGCATATGGCACCGAATGTTCCATTTCCCCTAATAGCCCCTGAGAGCAGCAGAAACGCTGCAGCTAGAGGAAATGAGAGAAGGTTGTTGGGAGATGAACAGTGGAGCTCCGAGACGTCACTTCATTACAACAGAGTTAGGAGTCGGTGTGAAGCTCAGGGCTGTTCACAGGTGAACATACACCAAGACGGATAATTAATGATTGTGTATTTCTACAGCAGCTTCAGAAGTCGGATGTCACGTACTGGAGCTGTGCCTTGCTCAAGGACATGGCAGCCAAGTGTAGCATCTGCTCTGTGAGATATAGGCAAAACTAAATGTATTAAATTAACATCATGTGCTACATCAGAGTTGCATTTTGGATAATAAAAATATTTTTTCAAATATGTAAAGAAAACACTATGATATGTTTAAGGGTATTCTAAAAGTAATTTTGCCTCATGTTCTGTCATCTTCTATGCTTTGTGCATTCTATACTATAATAATACTGTATTTTTTATTTTGTTTTTGGTTACACTATTATGTTTTTTTAAGGCTTGTTTTTGTTCATAATCGTCATTGTATTTGCATATACGAACATTTTGAACACCGTTATTTCTGCCCTGCCTTTACGTAACAATCATTACACTACATAACATGACTAACCTTTAGCAGATAATTGGTCAACATTCAGCTTATTATCACTTTTACCTAATTGTACTTACACTTGTTGGTAAACTAACAATAATAATCATTATTATTAAGCAATTTAACTAGTCAGAACTAATAATAACTACTGAGACAAATACAATCTTCATTACTGAACGTCATATAAAAACACTTAAAAAACATATGTAGCCTGTTAGTCAGTATATTTCCTTCCTGGTCACCTGTCATGCCTTATTTGAAACCAGTGTGTACCAGTACTACAGTCTACACAGAGGAATGTCCACAGTCTTCCAGCATCAGAACAGAGCTGTCACACTGTTCCAAATAAAGTAACCAGACCTGGTGATCCTCTCCGCTTCCTCCATCTTTCACCGGATCACCAGGAGTTTGATTGCCAACATTGGGCAGCCAAGCGGCTAACGCCATTTCCACCTCTTTACGTGCTCCGCTGCTCTTCCCGTCGCTACACTCGCCGAGCCATATGGCTCACGGACACGCTCCCCATTTTTCAGATAACTTCTCAAGCGAGAGGACAGGACACAAACATGAGGGGGATTTTCAAACACCCGCTCTCACCCAACCTCCCCCTCTACTACTGAGGATGCTGAGTAGAATATACACAGCCATCATGAGTTAAAGAAGATTCTCTGAAGCAGATTCTTAAAGGAATATTCCTGTTTAATACTTTAGGATTTTATTTAAAAACCATTGAGTAAAAATGGAATTTCAAAACATTTAAAATATGATTTCATTAATTTCTTCTAAAGGCTTACATTCAAATTGGTTGCATTCAGGATGTAAATGTCTTGGGAACCTGACCCTCACAGCCAACCAGCTGGCTAATTTCTTGGCACTCTTATGCCAAACCAACTTCAACCATTCTAGTCCATCAACTTCTGCTGTTGCTTAATACACAATGTCAGTTTCCCTTTTCATTGTGCTGCTACTCTTTCCTCTACTTTGAGGAAACCCCAAATCACCAATAAATGTTGAATTGGAATGACTGGAAATTCCATATTAGCTTAGCTTTTCGTCACATGCCTACTGATAAGGCAGATGGAAAGCTGTGGAGCTGTACTGAAGATGGGATGACAATGATACTTATCATTGATACCGGAACTGTTATTAACTAAACAACAACATCAATAGTTCCTCCTACTCCCATTGATCACACCGCTGACATCTCTGTGACGTAGCGTCTACTGTCGCCTCACAAAGACCCCACCATGTCTAAATCCGTGAGCTGTGCCCGTATTCCGCATTATGAACGCTTCCCATGTTTCAGCCGCTCCATCCATCCTTTATGCCACG
>NC_024321.1:6464898-6468474 GCF_000523025.1 Cynoglossus semilaevis
AGAGGAGGATGTGCCGCTGAAAGAGTTAAGGCCTTCCTCTATATTCCTGACGGCCTCGACGTTGGCAATGCATGACAGCACCGGTTGACAGCGCCGACTATGGATGACAGATGACAGTGGTGGAAGGAGTGGTTTGGAGGGTTGGGAGGCGGTGGGGGGACGACTGTGAAGATAAGGTGTCCATGGGAGATCTCTGAACACCCCCCCCCCCCCATCCTTAACTGCACACACAAACCCTCACATCACCACAGCCTAAACTCTTAGCTGTGTATCGTGCAAACCCCCTCAAACAGATGCAGTAGTATTTTGCCTACACACACACACACACACACACTCACACATGCACTAATTCTATCCCCCCCAGGCATCATCACATCTACTTGACACAGTAATTACAGCACACACTGATTCCAATGATGGATGAACTCCCTGTCTGGGATGTGCAGTCTCTCCTTCCTCCCACTCTCTGTTTCTCTCTCCCCTCTCCTCCCCTGTGTTCCCCTCACCGACACCTCCAGCAGTGTCACATACACAGCTTTAATAACTTCAGTGAGGCTGTAGGGGGATGTGAAAGATGCTCTGTGACAACAGATAACAGGATTTCTCTCTCTTTATCGGGAGATTAGTGAGTGAAATCACAGTGAATTGACCCTGAGTCTGTTTAGTGAGCTTCTAGCAACATCATTAATACTTTTATCGCACATAGTATTTATCTGGGCTGTCAAACAATTAACATTTTAATCCAATTAACCGCGATTCATTGGGATAAATATTCAATCATCATTTTTATGTTGCTGGAGCAGAAAGACAAATAAGAGCAGGTAGATGTAGGCTTTTCACCTATGTTTTTTGTAGGAGAGGCCTGGTAATTTAAAAATTGTACTTTTGTGGACAGAGATCAGAGTTATTGACATGAAACAAAACTTAGTTTTAGTTTAATTTATTTTAGTCTTTTAAGAACATGAAATATAAAATATTTCATGATTATCTCCCACCTCTATCCCAGCCTAATAGCAAGACCATATTTACCCTGGCACAATACTGAAGCAAATATATTTTGGCCTTAAGTTACTAAGTCTAACAGGTTCTAAAATGCTATGTGTAACATGTTCAACAGTAACAACAACAAAAACTGAAAAAGACAACTGTTCTGCTACTTTTCGTCGCATTTCTGTGACAAATTAACATAATTATTTTCATTTTCCAAAAAGCCTGAATGGGAACTTTTCCTCCCTTGGACTTAAATAGATGTGTAAAAATATTTATTTATTTATACATTTCAAGTAAATTCCAAGTTTGTTTAGCCTATTTTTAAATAATCTTTTACAATGTAGGTAAAACAAAAATAATTACATATATATGTAGACATATACAACTATTTTTAAATACATGTATACACATATACATCTTCCTATCTGTGTGTTTTTGTCCCTATTTTTACCGTCCTTCTCTCCACCCATTTAAATTCTTACACACACTGCGCATACTTCACCCTGAGGATTAATAAGAATGTCACAGGGAGGATTAGAGGCTCTTCACACCCCACCCCGCCCCTTCTTTCTCTCTCTGTGTTGACTCTGTTGTTGTCTGTGAAATACAGTCAGACTACGTACAGAATAGCTGGGGTTTTCATGCTGGACTGACACAGCAGCAGATGCTGCCTGGTATTTAATTGAGTTGTTAAAGCAGCGAACACAAAGGCGGAGGCTCCCAGTTCAATTTGTCCTTTTTGAATCTCCGCCCAACTCCATGTGTTGCATTGAGGAGACACACAAACACTCGGTGAGATCCTTTGTCACTGTCACCTTCAATCAGGGCCTTCGGAGTATAGACGTGAGTTCGACCGGAATCTTTATCTTTCGAGATTTGTTTCACAAACTGGGTTTTTGTTCAGGGCTGCCTGAAAATTTTCAGAATAAAATTATCATGATTTTTAAGACTTAAAGGCTCTATAGTTCACATTGCAACTTATCAAAATATCAAATAATGTGTCAGACAGAAAACCACAACACAGACAAACAAAATTGGTCAAGCTTCCGTGTCAAAATTCCCAAAACCAGGACAGAAGCATACGCAAAATGGAGCAGAGCTGAGCACAGCAACAGACTAGGAACAGCTACATCAAAAAGCTCGACACAACGCTGGCACAGACGATACAGAGCACACACTCACACACTTACACAAGCACAATGATCCCACCAAGGCCAGAGTGAGGGACAGAGGTATGTATACACAGGGAGCACCAGGTGACACAGGTGAGGCTAATTACAGACACACAGGTGAGCGTGATCACACAGATTAGCCCACACAGCAGACAGCAGGAAAAAGTAACAGACAGACCTGACATTCTGTCCACTTTTACATTTTAATATTGTAATTATAATCTATCTACCAGCTAATCATTATCACCAAACATACTTGGTATAAAATTAATCCACTAATTTTTTTATCCTGCAATCATATACAACACATTCACATTCGTACCGTTACATTCCTTATAATTTCTAAAATCAAGTCACATTCAAAGAGATATTTTCTATGAAATATTGCACAGATAAAGGTTGTTATTGAGTGCCGAGGCTATAAGGGAAGAGGAAGAAGAGGGAGGGAGGGCTAACATTGAGGAGAGAAGGTTTGTTGCCTCAGGGCTGAGAGTGAAGCGATGCTGTGAGAAAGGTCTGTCCTGCCCATCCTGACCCCCAGAAACCAACCACCCCTGACGCATCAAAAACCTGTCAGAGGGAGAAACGGAGACACGGGAGGTCACGGCAAACGGGGCAGTCGACCTTCTCAACGCCTGCTGATGTCTTTTTCATTAGTCAGAGAGAGAGGAGGTGTGGGGAGCTGCCGATACGCTCTGACGCCCAAGTGAATTGGCCTGAAATGCAAAGCGATGGAGGCTAATGTCATTGCCCGCACAAATTAATGCAAGTGCCATAACGTTGTGAGTGTTGCTATTAATATGGAGGAAGCCGCGCGAGGAATTATCTCATCTCCTCATGCATTTGATGATCTATGTAAATGGAGGAGGAGGAGGTTGTAACTAAAAGGATGATTAAACTGTCAAGTGATGGAGATGAAATTATCCCTCAGTGTAGGAATTTCTACTTCAGCTACTGACTTTTCAAATGAAAGCAAGTGTGAAGGAGTTGTTACGTTGCACGGTCAGGATGACATTTTATGGATTTGTTGTGTTTAATGAGCGCCGCTCTGATTGGTTATGAACATCGCCCTCAGTGTTTGAGCGTTGTTTAAATGCTGGCGTGAGAATATGTTCCTCGTGTCGTTACAGAACAAATCACCGGTGTTCGAACAAACAGGTTTTTAAAGGATGCAAAATATGACAACGTAAACACACCCCGGAAAAAAGCGGCGCTCCTGTTTGTAATTGAATAGCAGGCAAATGCACTGCAATTCATCAAACCTATTTGCTGAATGAAGGCTTTTGTTTACTTGTAAATTAAATGAAAATGCCTCTCAGATCTGAACAGACATTTAGAAATAAAAAAAATTTACAGAATTGAATGAAGTAAAAATTGTACAAATAGGAAAAAATTGCACAGAGGGTGAGAAAGA
>NC_024321.1:6468503-6480696 GCF_000523025.1 Cynoglossus semilaevis
CCTGTGCATCCATCATGTTCATGCTGCTAACACTAGTGCACATCGTCAAGGCAGCTGTTTGCAAGTGGCCAGATGTTGAGCAAAAAAACCTCTTACAACAACAAGCTAAGCTGCTGTTATAAGATGAAAAGAGAACATCGTTTCAAACACGAAGCAGCACAAACAATTCACCTGAGCAAAAACACAAGACCATTAGGCAGAATATTAATGAAACTAAATCACGACCATGAAGTGCTATTGGCTAAATGTTAGCCAGGCTAGCCACCCCCCAGAAAAAAGCAAAAGGGAAAGTACTGTTGCTTTAAATTATTTAAAAATCGATAAATATTTTGGTCCAAAATATCCCAACATATTTAGATCATAGCTGCACAATAAAATAGAAATAACGTTTTTTTTTTTTCAATTTACCGACTATTTTTTTGTAAGTCTAATTCATTTAAAAACATGATGTTGAGAAAATCAGTACTCACATACTACAGTGATTACAGCGTCTTCCTCTGTCAGGATGTCACTGTGTCGCTGTTCATTTCCAATAATTCTACATTCATCCATGTACTTGAGGATCTCGTGCCTGATCAGTCAGTATTTGGGTGGCCGGGTGTTGAAATAGGCTGCACTGAAATGTTGTTGAAATCTGGAATGATTTTTTTGGATTGTACTAAATCTGTATCCGTCTCCTTTTTTTGATCCCATAAAAGTTGCCAAATATCTTTCAACTCCTGCTCATTAGTGGGGATCTGGTGGGAATAAGTCGTCCCTGAGTTATGCTCTTCATATACTGCCTGCACATGAGTCACAGCCACACAATGGTCTGCCGTTCCTCGTATAACTGAGGCCTTTTTCCGCCTCAAATGGTGCAAGGTAACTAGGGAAAGCCAGCGCTTCCAGAAAGGATGTGAACATGAGCTGTGGCCACATTGTTGGCCTTGAGTCTCACCACAGTTCAGTCTTCTACGGCTTCTGGAGTCAGAACGGGGGGGGCTGCTGTTGGTGCTAGTGGTTCTACTCCTGCGTCTTCCTGTTCCACCTACAAGACACCAGGGACTGAGACGCTGTAAAGGAATATTCACAGGAGGTGAGTAAATCCCTGCTTGACGTCAGGCTTCAGTTGGGTTTGCGTGATGTGTCCAGAGCAGAGGAATTGGTGAAAAATAAATCCAAATGTCAAACGAGTCAGAGCTGTAAGTCACGTGTTTTCTCCTCAAATTCGTCAAGGACCGAATAAATCCTCTGCTCCATCCTGCAATAAAAAACATTGACATTTTTTTTTTATTTTATTAACCCAGAACAGCATTGTTTTGTAGCATTTATAGATCCCACTTTTATTGCCATGACACTTTGAATTAAGAAAGAAATGTCTGATTCTTTCTTTGAATAAAATTAGCAGAAATAAAACAAACATTCTGTAAAAGTCTATAGGTGAGAATTATTTTTAAAAATTGTATAAAAATGCAACAAAAAGATGTTGTTGTTTTTATGGATGGTGTTCTACATTAAGAACACACTTTACGTGCCACAGTCAAACTTCTTTTCCAGAACCGTCGGTACTCATCATGTCAGCATTGCATAAATCTTAGAGCAATTGTCATCACCTCAGTAAAAGGAAAAGGTTTTTGCTCTGTATCCTTCTAATGTTTGTGCATTGGAACGACCCTCTATTGTTGTTCGGTGGCAGAGTGCAGCCTTTTGATGTGCTGAGTGATTTACAGGGCAGGAGAAGATAAACATGTGATTCATTCAGGCAGCACCGTGAACAGGAAGTGGCTTCGTCCAACTTCAAACAGGACCTCCGCTAAGAAAACAAAACAGCTAACAATACTCCAAAGATGATTATTTTGTCTCCTGTTTCTGCCAATGGCAAAAACAGCTTTCTGCTCTGCCACTGAAATCATTGTCTTTTATGAGTTATGGCTCACATGCATTGAATATTTAACACAAAATATAGACTTAAAAACACTGTAATCTTGAAGTATAACCACCACACTACTCACACAATATACTGTCAGGTCAATTTCCACTTACTGTTGAACGCCAGGCTAAAAGTTGCTCAAAGAGAGTTGCTAAAATTATATAAAACAAAATTGCAAGATTAAAACATAGCTAATAGAAGAGTAAGATTTAGGCCACAGGTAGATAAATTATGCAAACATTGCTTATAACGTGCAAAAAGATAGCCAAAAGTTAGCATGAAGTAACATTGGAACTAACATATTTTTTTTAGTACATCTCTCATGTATGCTAACATATTTGTTTTATTTTTTTTAGTACATCTCTCATGTATTTCCCAGTATATGTTTTTCCACTAATGCTATCTTTTAGCTTAAAATCCACCACCGTGAAGATGATTAAATTTGATTGATACATCAATTGGAGTTGTCATGTGACTAACAAATCTTATTTTCAAGTTTAAACGTTGATTCACAATTTAAGAGTCAACCCTTTTTGAAATGATTTTAGACTCTATTTGATGTTTAGACTCATTCTTTTTTTTTAAACTGACGAAGCTCAAACAGCAGCATCATCAGTGTCCTGTCTGGTGTGGCATCAGTGCCGATGGTCAGAGTCCAAGTATTGGCTCCTACGAGGGGAGAGACAGGTTCGCTCTTTAAATCAGTATCCTGTTGTGTTACAAAGTGAGAAATAATCATTCATTAAGCCCCCTGACCCACAGTGAGGAGGGGCCAAGCCTCTCATTGTCTGCCCTGCTCTGTGCAGCTGGGTCAAGCCCATTGACAATGCACATAATGATCTTAAATGGATTAAGTGGTCAAACACACCCCCAATGTTTCCTTTTCAATTATGAAGAGGATCAGTTTATAAAACGGAGAGCGCTGTAGATACAAGACGAGAGGACCCTGGGGATCAGAGAGAGAGTGTGTGTGTGTGTGTGTTCACGACACTCACGTAGTGACACAATCCAAATACTGTGGGATACAGGGAGTGTGAGTTTGTGTGCATCTGTGTGTGTGTGTGAACGTGTGTGTGTGTGTGTGTGTGAGGCCGGCAGCTCTGAGACACGTCATCTCTCAATAAGCTCCCAGAGGTCCACAGGATTTATTGTCAGAGTGGCTGACGGAAAAGTTAATCAATCTGGCAATTTAGGGTGTTTCTAACACACACACACACACACACACACACACACCGAGGTGAGCTGTTGTGTTAGACACCGCAGTGTTACAGCCTCAGTTGTTTAACAGCAGGTGAAACTAATCTGTTTTGTTGTTGTTTTTCTGCTTCAGTAATAAACATCATTTATCCTTTCAGATGACTTTAGGTCAGACTTTTAGTTTTTACTTTTGTTGGAAAAAATATAAAATCTGTGTTTTTGCAACTATTGAGCTGTAGAAGAACATGTGACAAAAACGGAACAATAATATATTTGGGTTTTCACCCCTTTTTTAGACTATACAACTGCAAATAACGTAAATAAGTTAATACATGTTATCTCTGCTTTGACTATTGTTTTTTTTAACTACATTTTTGGTAAACTTATAGCTGTTACAGCTAAGCAGTGATCGTGCTGTGATTTCTAAAGGTCGATCTGTAATAACATTTTTGTTTTTGCTTGAATAACACCAACAATAAGGTAAACTTTTAGAAATAGAATGGCTTTACATTTAGGCTACAATTTTAACATAATATGGAATAATTTCTGCAGACACTTAACATCATGTCCTTTTAGGCAGAAGGTTCAACAAGATTTCACTGTAATTAAAACAGTTTGTTTTCTGGAATCCATAAAGACAAAGGACAAAATATACAGATAAAAGTTACTAAATATTGTCCCATTAAAGTCCAAAGGAAGGCTCTGATGATGGACATTTATCAGAAGAACAGTTCTACAAGATCTACAAGTCAAATAACGAAGACAAAAAAGCATTAGTGTGTGTCTCTCTGTGTGTGTTTTGGTGTCTGGAAGGAAGCGAGCTCCTCGTCTCTGCTGCATGTTCCACTGTTACGTGATCTAAGCGGCTCCTGAAGTGCGGCACGGCAGTGACCGCGGCTCCGTGCTCTGTAGTGACAGCTTTGATTAATTTGATAATGATGACCTATTGTGGCGTTTTATGCCAAGGTAAGCACAGCTGTCTGCCCAGGTTAGGAGGAGAAGAAGGAGGTCACCGTGTGAGAGAGTTAACTTTGTTAATGGAGACACGGCTGAAGAGCAGACGCAGGGCCAAGGACAGGGATCAATGAGAGCGTCCAGAAATGGAGTGGACAGTAACCTTGAGAGGTTAAGACACTGGCTTTCTTTCTGCTTTTTTATTTTGCCAATATTCACTCTGTTTGCTTGTTTTCCCTCCTCTCTTTGCCTCACATTTCCTCACTTAGTCTCCCCTCGACTCAGAGTGGAAAGCTGCCACTTCCCTTCAAACTTTGGCTGAAGCGGGTAGAGAGTTTTTAACTCTTCTGACTTCCTTTAACTGGAAGGAGACAAAGACACCCGATCCGGTGTCCAGAGTCCGGCCTGGACAGTGAGTCATCCTTTTCCAGTGTCGACTGGAACTTGAACCTTTAATCCAGAGGATCTTGGAATCCGGAGAGTTGCAGATTCCTTATCATTTACAATAATCTCCGGAATTTGCACCATGCCACAAAGACACAGTCTCCACTTACTGAAGTGACACAAAATAGGGCAATAGCTACGATGATACTGGCCGAGTGGTTTGGACCACACAGTCCTATCATGCACTTGGTTGTAAATAATAATTTAATAAGACTGGACTGAGATGTTCATGGTCAGATAATTAACCTGGAAATATAATGATCATTTCATGACATATTTTTTTTTCTTCTTAATTTTGAAGATAATCTTAAAATCGTAGTCGTATACCCTGTGTCTTCCATGGACTCCAATCACTTAAAAGCTTATGGGAATCCTGCCTTGATTCAGTGACAAAGCCTCTCTGAGTGTTGAAGCTTTTATTGCTACCTCAGCAGCAAAGATCTGCAGCTCTCACCTTCAGCTAAAAGTTCAACCTCGTCGTCTGCCAAGTGCTTTGAAGTGATCTCTTTCAGACAGAAAAACTCCAACACTTGTCTTTAAGCCCTGCCAGCTCCAGTACCAATGCATCACATGTGAAATCAATACCGATTGCACAAATTAAGCAGCGACTGTTTGTGTCATGTACACCGCACACTGGCTTCTGAACTCTACATGAGACCCAACGAAAAAACAAGTGGACCATCAGAAAGGAGGACAAAATGTGAATAAATCTTTTGCGGAGAAAATTCTGGACGAGAAACAACAGCAAAAGACACCCAATCTGTTCTTTGGGGAGAGCTGCATCAGTGTAATTTAAGACAACACAGCAGCAGCTGTAAGGATGACATTGATCGTTTAAGAATATCACTTTTTTCCACTAGTTGATATCAGACCAGGGGCGGCTGCTGCAGATTTCTTTACCAGGAAACCAAAGAAAGCGGCAGATTCTCCGGCAGAGCTCTGTGCGTTTGATCAGAAGTCGTTTGTCAGATTTATCTCGGTGTTACCACACCACTCGTGACTCCAGCGTCTGGCTTGGAAACACAGATTCCTATGACGGTCGCAAAAACCCAATCTGGAAGTATGCTGTGGATTACGACAGCGAGCAAAGACCCATGAACATCTTTATATCAAGTAATCCTGCGTGAGCGGCAGAGTTGCAGTGAATCCAGTGATCATTCCTGTTGTGAACCGGCCTTCAGACACGCAGCACAGTTAATCTGAACGTGTTAATTGCTGTACCATGAGACTCTTTTATGACCTGATTATGTTCCTGCCTCTGTCACAACACAGGAATGTTAATTCAGCCTCCGTCGGTGGAGAGGGGAAGATGCTTAGGAAAAATGAGTCTGTACCCAGAATAGTAAAGCTTTGTAATCACTGTACACAGGCCACATAGTGGGACATGTGTTTGTTAATGGTGAGATGATCCTTATGTCACGAGTAAAGCTTTCTAACTAACTTTAGTTTTTAGGTGAATGCCAAAAAAAACAAACAAACAAACAAAAAAAAACGTGTGTGTGTGTGTGTGTGTGTGTGTGTGTGTGTGTGTGTGCTGACTGCAAGGAAGCTGAAACCTGTAAGTAGCCTTGAGGTTGAGCTGTTGTTTGACAACTGACCTAGTAGTAGGCAGTAATGCTAACAGGATGATGTAACAACACCAAGAAGAAGAAACACAGCTACTGTGAGTCACAGCACAGTGGTTTGCACTGTTGAAGGGTACGACCACGCCAGAGCAGAGTCTCAAGATGCAAAATACTGTTCAGAAAATAATATCTAACGCTAGCTGCAAAATGGTTAACGTTAGCCAAAAAAAAGAGCACAATTGGCCACATTTAGACGATAAATATAAGACCATAACCTTCTTAACATTATATGATTCTACAGTCCTGGGTTCATGACACCTTTCACTTATGAGTGTGTTATACCTCAGAAATTGACTGATGATGAGAACAATTTTGATTTAAGAGTTTGTTTCCTGGATGTGTTTTAATGATTTATCAACCTAGTTTTTATGCAGATCATTTTGATTGTTTATTCTCAAAGTTGAAGTTTTTTCTCAAAGTCTTCAGCTCTTGTCCCCTTACACTCGAGTCAGCCCACTGATGAGTCTGAACGCCACCTATAGACGGCCTCTAGTAAGAACCCGTTGCTAAATGTTTTCTTACACTTGATATTATTATACCTTCAAATACTTGTACGTGCGTAAGCATGAAGACACTTAAGCTGGGTAGGAATGTTCTGCTGTCAGATACTTTTATAAATCTCAACACAGGTAGGGTTTCTCGCCAACATTTATCACGTCTGATTTACTGTCTTATTTATCCTCATTCTCTAAGACCACAAATGGTGATTCCTTCAAGTATTCACTAAACGCTTGAACCCCCCACTCCCCCCTCCACCCACCCCCTCTTTTACTCTTAAAACTATTATCGTCAACAAGAGAGCGAGTTAAACCAAAGATAGAGGGTCGGTCTTAAATACAAAGCAGCAGGAGATGGAAGAGTTGGCTTTCAAAGAGGGGGGAGAGGAGGGAGGTGTACAGCCAGTACAAGAGCAGGATCAGTTGCTTGGGGAATTTAAAACCTTGGATGACAGTGGGAGCCATTTATAATATTAAGATGAATAGGCTCATCCTGGCAACAGCTGGCACAGCCGGGAGTTTGTCTCGTTTGATGCAAATGAACCAAATCGCTGCGTCTTTAAAGGCAATTGAAAGGGCATAACGTTGATTTAAAAGAAAGGAAAAGAAAGCTGAAGGTGCACTTGATGGTATGTCCACACAGCTTAGGCATTTCATCTCCTCTGTGACGTCGACGCTCTCGAAAGGTACTGTACACGGTGTATATTTAAAGGTTTACACACCCTTGTTAAAATGCAAGAGATTTTCGCTACGATGCAAAGACACCCAGATATTTATCCCAGGACTTTTTTGGTCTTTACTAAGGACCATACAGAGCCCTCAGTATAACACTTTGTTAAGACGTCTGTCAGCACGGCATATGATGACATTTCTTTGCCTGATCCTATGTAAATCAATCAGCTTGAGTCAGCGTCTCATCTTCAGGTGACCCCACTCTTTGTCCACTCTTTAAAATGTATTCACTTCTTTGTCACTTCACAGCTGAGGAGAATTGATAATTAAAATCGCTGTAAAGAGCTGACTTTATCCCTCTCTTGGTAGTTAGCCACCTTGTTGATTTTAGTTTACAGGGGCTAATCCTCGAGCACTGGGCAGATTTGGTGGTGTCAGCCACAGGCCGTTTCAGGAGTATCCCACTGTGGCAGGTAAAAGCTCCCAAATCAATGGCACATATGGTCTGGATTACAGTGGGAAAGGCCTCCAAAAAGGCTCTCTCTCTCAGAGTGGCCTGCGCTGATGACAGACGTGTTCTGATTCCACATATGCTGAAATGTAGAAAGCGTTACATGGCCTCTTTGATACAGGATGATTTATTGGGCCTTGACACCAGTTGCAAATATCTCTGGTGAGGGCACAGGGAGGCCGACACAGAGAGTGGATAACGTCCATCAGGTCACATTCACTGCCCTAACAAAATGGATTGCATTTCCTCTTTTTCTGACCTTTGATTTTTGTTCCATCTTTGGTCTTTGTTTGGCCAATGTCAAGTTTTCTTTTGCAGAAGAAGGAAGACTAAGGTTTATTAAAATACTCTATAGATAAGACTAATTATTTAACAAAAATGGTAAAAATTGGTAATTGGTAAAAGTCAATAAAAAAATTAGGAAATAGCAGGAAATAATCGATAACAGTAGGCCTTTAAAATACCCAAACGTTAACTAAAACAAGCGGTTGTGAAACTCCTGTGCCCCTGCGATTGTAGCACAATCCTGACCTGCAAATGCCTTACACCAATGATCCTGTCATGGCTTCTGCCCTCTTGGGGGCTCGAACTTTAGTTTGGGAATCATGCTTTAAACTGAGACTAGCGGAACTATCCTAACACTAGCGGTATATAATTAAAAGTAAGGAAAGCAGAAGCTTTGCACCAAAGTTAAGCACTAATACGAGTAAACCAAAACATTTTGATAGAATTCTGTAATAAGTTAACAGCTAAAAATTAAGTCAGCAATTAAAAATGTTGGAAAATCGCTTAACCAAAATCCTAAGGTTCCTAAGATGAGCGCAACAAATAGAGCAAAAGTCTAGAAAAGAGTTGGTCCAGATATAATTAGATAAAATGATTGCTCTAATTACCCTAAAATTCCTTCAACATTTTTCACACTGCCAAAAACAACAACAAAAAACTGAGCGTAAACACTCACTGCACCTGTACAAGCACCACGATTGGCCCCGGGGCCTGACGCTGGGCTTGCCAGTCCTTCGTGGACTGAAGTAAAATAAAACCAGGGGAGGTTGGCTAAAATTACAACCTCGTGGATACTCACACTGACAACGCCATCTGGATAAAAGGAGGAATTTTATTGCAACACCTTTCTGTATTCTTGTTGTGTCCACATTTCATGCTCCAATTAAACAGAGTTGAGGCAGATACAAGAACAAGGGACAGAGCTATCAGAAAGCTAAAGATAACCCTCCTTCGTGGACACAAGTGAAGCTGCTAAAGTGCTCATCATTACACTCTGGGTTTCACTGAGGCCGCTGTGCTACGAGGTATAATTATACCGTAAAACTAATCCTCCTGATTCTACATGATGGTAAATAAACAGAGTCCGGTTCGTGACACTTCTCAAGTTGAGGTCCAAGCCCATGCAACTGATTCAATTAGCAAATAGAGGCTCACACATGACCTTAAGACAGATTGTTAGGGATGAGGAAACGTGTTCTCAAAAATAATTACATATCACATATCCCTGTGGTCATCAGTGTTCCCCGCCACAGTCTGAATGACAGGGTTCAATCCATAGCCACTGATCATGTTCCATTAGAAATGCCAGTCATGTTTGCAGAGCAGTGCAATAATGTCCGCCGTCGACCCACGTCCTTCACAGAGACTCCAGCATGTAAATGAGGTCTTTAGCTGTGTCTCCAGGACGGAGTAATTGGATTTACAGGCATGCATAAATAAATATTTGAGTTCCATCTCCAAGCGGTCACAAACACATTTTGGCACAAAGTGGTGATTAATATGTACATTTTAGACGTAACAACGTTAAAAATACAACATACAACAAGTGACAGCACGTAGGTAATGGCTTTATGTCATTCTCTATTTCAATTACAGAGTGCTCTGTTGAATAATTCTCCAAAAGTGGCGCTGCGAAGATAAATCAGAGCCAGTGAACTTTTTAGTTTACTAATAATTGTTGTTTGCTTATAGATGTCTACAAGCCAACCTGGTTGTATTTAGCACGTTTGCTGTGTAGTGTTGAGATAGATCATTACAGTATACTTGTAACTACCTTCAGACATGAGTGCTGTGGTCAAGGTCATGTAAATACACTGACCTGACCCTGGAACAAAGACAAAGTAAGACTGAAAATTCATGAAATCACATCTAGTGAAGAGTTCCAATTTGCAGGATAATAATATTAATATTTATTAGGTATTCAAGTGAGAAAAACAGTCCATTTAGATTATAAGAATATAAAGAACCAGACTATTGTTTTTACACCACATTTAAATGTTTGTATGTGTGAGACACTGCACCAACCCAACAAGGCACATTAGTGGCCCTAAGGAGACGAAGACAACTTAACCACGTGCATCTGCTCTGTGGCTGTAGCTGCAGAACACAGGTATGGTATGGCAGGCGTGTGATAGAAACATGAGCCTGGACCGTAAACGTGCCATGAAGGCTGGAGAATGTCTAAATGCTCAGGGCTGAGCTTGAGGTTTCAGTCTCTGAGTTCATGCATTCATGAATCCTGTCAGAGTCCGTTTTTTAAAAAATGAAAACACGACAGTTGGCCGTCAGAAACAGCTGAAATAAAATGATGAGTGCCTTTTTGTTCCAACGTGAGCTCCACTTGATCTTGGAGGTCATTTAGCTTCCTTTACAGGATCAGAGCTGGATAATATTTAAGCAGTCCAGCTTTAACTTGTCATAATATCAATAATTACCAGGTTATTGTTTCTCTAATTAAATGACAAAGTCCAGTAAGAGTTACTACAAAAGTTATATAGACAACCCTAAAGGGAGGAATAAAAAACTTATGAATATATTTTTTGTGATTTTTTAAATAATAGAAAGAAAGACAACAGGGTAGCAGAGAAACAGCTAACAGCAGACGTGTTAGAAAAAGGACTGCTGTTACACAGAAGCTAATATTACTCAAATACAGCAATATGTTAGAAATAGTAAGTCTTTGCCATGGAAAAGCTGAAAGAAACGTAGCACATTTCTAACACAAAAGCTCCACTCATGATGTAGCTGTAAGTTAGCCAATCCCAGCCGAGGGGCAAAAACTAGGTCATTGTAATTTGTAATTTGTTTCATATAACACTGAAACTATTGAAACCTAAAACTCAGTCCAACACTGACTGAAAACACATACAGCTATTTATATAAGAAATGGGAAATAATCATTCCAGCTCAGTGTGCAGCAGGAGCGAAGGGCTCCCCACCAGAGTTTGCTTTGAGTCATCAGGTCCACAGCTGAGATCGACTCAGTCACATGGACCAAACCAAAGCCTGGAGCTGTGAACACAATGTAGTCTTCACTCTGGCAGGTTGTTTGTTTACATGTGGCCCAAGATAATTAGCCCAGAAGTAATGAGCGCTCTCTGATGACAGCCGCGGAAACATGATCTGTGGCTTCGACATGCTCTGCCCGTCACTCTCCCCTCACCAACAACTGCTTTGGGGTTATTTTTTGCCACGGCTGCTGGCTGGGGCTAACCTGGCGCCAGCCCCTGGGACCCGGTGAGCTCCGAGGTTGACAGGGCCAGCACTGCCACTCACCCGTTGACCTCCGACGCCCTTCTGATGCCAAAGGACATACACAGAAACCAACACTGTAACGATGTCTCCATCAACAGAGAGGACTGCTGTACGGAAGCCATAGGTTTGTGTTTTTAAAATGGTTTCTTTGGCGATTAAATAAAGAGATGACACCAAAGGTATAAATGTACATTAGTTAAAAACATTTGCTTGATGTTTAGCTAACACTCTTTTGTTATCCTTATATTAATCCTAGCAAAACGAATCAATGTTTTGCTACAATTAGCAATTCCTGAATGATACTTAGTTGTTGTTATGTTATTTTACCTTTTTTTCAAAGTTGAATTCACTCATTTCACTCACATTTTTGTGCTGCTACAGTAAATACTAACTGTCTGCTTGACAAACTATCTTATCAAATTAGCTGTCAGATATCAGCTGTCTTATTAGATCATTTCATTTTTTTCTACATGTCATAACACTAATAAATTAATAGTCACCTCCTAATATATCTGTAAAAGAGTAAATTAACGTTCCCCAAAAATTCCGATGCCTCCAAAATTCTCGACACTATGACAAGCTCCATAAACAATCCCAAAATACATCTGCAGTTCCGTACGTTTCTCCTTCCGGCAGCAGAAACATGATTCAGATTTTTTCTTCCACGACCGTGCCCTCTTCCTCCTTAACTCTTTTGAAGAGCATATTTTCAGGCAACTAAAAGACAACTGACAAGTGCAGACATGGGATCATCTTCAAAAGAAAGACACTTGTCTGTGGCATGCTGTCTTTCAGCCGCTGCAGCCATGCCATTCCTTGCAGTTTGAGTCACTCAAACTCCTCG
>NC_024321.1:6480725-6481514 GCF_000523025.1 Cynoglossus semilaevis
TAAAACCTGTTGAGGAGTTCTTCTTAGAGCAGTCAAAGGTCCTGGGCCAGACAGATAGATGGAAGGACAAGTGGACAAGGGGACTGGGAGATGGCCGGGTTCCTTCATCCTCGACGTGTGGTGGGATTGTGAGGCCTTTGCACTTGGCAGGCAGCAATGCTTTGATAGCAGCTTAGGGAAAGTCAGAGTTTTCCCTCTAAAGCTGCAGTGTGCGGCGTGGTATGACTGCCATGTTGTTGGTGTTTGCTTTGGATGGGGAAAAGATCAAGCCTCAGCCTTTGTTAAGCTGTGACCCAGTGGGTGGTTCCTACCCTCCATAACATACAGGATAACCAGCAGCAAAGAGAATGTTGATTTTCAGTAGCAAAATCAGCAATAGAACTGCAAAACTGAAAAAAAAGAACTAAAAAACTAGAACAGAATTAGCCCAGACGTTGCCAAGACTTAGTCTAATGGTGAAATAAAGACAATCCCAAAATTTTGACAGCAATATCCAGTAGTTAGTGAACAAGAAAATTAGTACAAGAATTAATAAAAACAAGTAAGAGAAACAACACATTTAATCTAAATAATATGACAAGAAACCAAAAATGTAGCTAAGGTTATATACACCTGGCAGGAGTACCGTAAGCTAACATTTATCAATTCAAATTGTTAGAACCAAAATTGCATCTAAAGCCCATCCACAAAACGGTTTAAACGTCGCCAAAAAGAAATGAGAATAAAATTGAATTTCGGCTACAAGTAGCATACCAAAAAGAAAAACTATAATGTTCACTTTTACTGATT
>NC_024321.1:6483542-6519830 GCF_000523025.1 Cynoglossus semilaevis
CTGTATGTTCTTTACTGTCCGGATGGCTCCACTGATAATGATCTACAGTAGGAACTGACATGAGGCGGAGACGTCCAGCAGATATCTCCTTTCCCCTCAGCAGTTTGGAGGTTACATCCTTGCTCTTGAAAGGCAGACACTAACATTTAAAAGGTCTGAGGGACTGAGGGGTCGCCCACTCATGACCTCCAAATGGTATTCATTCCTTGTCGGTCTTGTGTGTGAAACATTTCTGTTGACACCCTGCAATGCGGCGTTGATGAGTTAATCTAGCAGCTGAGTGTGTCCTTTAACTACGCGCAGCCCCCCCGCGGATTTTCTGAAGAAAAAAACAACTCCTTATCTCCAGGGGAGAGAGGGAAACCAGAGGCCACGGTGGTCATAAATTTACAGAACACTGGGTAGTGTAAAAAAAAAAGGGACCTCTTTTGTGCACGGATCATTCCGTCAGGACTGCGTTTACAGCCTCAGTCGAGGGTGGAATCAGTCTCAGTCCTGATCGGGTGGTGTCCAGTTTAATGGAGGGGTTAGGAAACGGGATTTTGTATCTTTGTGTTGGTGAGCGTGGAGGTTGGTGAGGGTCTATAAGGGGCAAATGCATTCTTTCTGAGGTGGAGTAAGACTGTAAAGACATGTGAAGGGCATTAACAAAAATGTCATACATTCTCACCTCCTGAAATACTTGTACGGTGGATACGAAAGGTTTACACAGTTTAGACGACGTGTTTTGACACAATAATAAAAACCCGGGGATGTCATTTCGATTCCTGATCAGCCTTTAATTTGGTTTTTATTTACAGCATGTCATTTGTATTGATGGCTCTGTCAGGAAAGTTCTCCAAATCAGTTAGAGGGCAAATCTTTGATTAGCTAAAATTTTTCCTTACTTGTTGAATTGGATCAAACAATGGGGTGGTTTATATTTGGAGTCTTTGATTGAAATCAAAAAGATACTCTACTAAACAACTGGTACAAAACATTTTAGTCAGAGTCAGTTTTTCGATTGGTAATGCCTTGACAAATTATACGTTCAACATTCATACACGTGCACCAAATCTGCACCCCCCCCCCCTCCACCCCCCGTCCTTATATCCACTGAACTAGAAAGTGAGTTAGGACAAGGTCTTTGAAGTATCTGCAGCTCAGCATCGAGCCATCACTCTTGAATGCTGGTCACTCAGCCCTGCAGCTCCCAGTGGAGTCAACAGAACCCAGCAGCATTGCAGCTGGATATTACTTGAACCATGGCTGGAGTGGCTCCAGGGCCGCCTGAGATCAGGACAACAAAAATAGGCCGAGAGTATGCTCAGCCCTTAGTATGAAATCCACACTATCTGCTGCCTTATTGTATGTGTGGGACGCTCGGTGGGTATCGTTTACTTCTCAGAACCATCTTGTAACTTGGGCTTATTAGAGAGTCTTAATAAGGACATCTGACAGCTGGGCAGAGTTGTTCTCCAACAGTACCGATGTTGGGTTTAACAAACTGATGAAGTGGCTCCTGGGGCGTCATACATTGCATTAATGAAAGGGATTCCACCGGTGGCAGTTGTGCCGATGGAGGTGTCATGTAATGAGTATTCATCATCAAATAGAAAAACTTTTGTCAAAAAAGAAAGAAACAAAAAGCACAAACCTTTAGTGGATTCATATTTGAAAGGATTTGTTCATTGGTGTTTAATGGGGTCAGGCCATGTATTGTTTAATGGGTCTTAAAACAAAAGCAGTGAAACTGTCATTCCCCCTTGTGGGGAGGAACGGTAATGCACTTCCATCTCTTGTTTGACCATTCACACCTACTGCATTTTTATTAACCTTTGTTGATTTTTGTAAAAGCTTTTTGTTTGCCTCTGATTAACTTATTTACTTTACTTTATTACCTTTTTTTGGTTTAGCTTAAATTAATTAACTATTTGGTTGTTAATTTTGTTCTATTTAAATTTCGTTTTTACTTAAATTAAAGTCATTTTGCACTTCAAAATAAAGGTATTTACTATTGAAGCAATTATTTCAAAAATAACTGTAACAGATTACTAAATGGTAGCATTAATCATTATCTAGCTGCGGCTCTTTAGTCATGCTTTGGCAAAAAATTAAATGTTTTGCTAAGCTATGATAATTTTTCTCTTTTTTTTTTGCTAACTCAAGTTGGTATATATCTCGAGTTATAATATTTTGTGGTAATATAACACCTATGTAAATAAATCATGCAACTGTTTCTGTAAACTCCCGAAAGCTTCAGGGCTTTTCTACTAACAGTTTGTCACCTACAAGTCAAAGGTGAGCGTCAAGTGTGGCGATATCAGCAGCTTTAGCCTGTTAGCCTGCTGCTCTGACACCAGGTTCTGAAGGCTTATTATTGAGGATGAATAATGGGAGGCAGAATAAATCAATGCACCCTCATCGTTCAGATCCCTGTCAAAACAGCATGACGTCCGGAGATGCAAACGACGTGCGGCATGCTGGGAGAAATTAGAGAAATACAGGTGAGAACTAAGAGACTAAGACGACAGGAAACAAGATTGATTGAAATAAAGATTTCACACCGCTGGTATACAGACGGTATATGACGGTAGATTTGAAACAATGACATGGGTGGAAATTTCAGAATTTGTTTCCATGTTTGATTACTTGAAATCTGTAAAATTTCAAGTATAAATATATAATTTCTCAGATTTTGTAAGCCTTGAGTCCTCGGTTCCTAAATTTCCCCGTAAGTACACACAAAAAAAGGTAAAAACACATACATTTTCATATCTAAAAATATTTCTTCCCCAAAAGATATTCAATTCTAAATTCACACTGAGAACCTGATTTCAGTTTGTGAGGTTAACAGATAGTTTTAGGGGCTGCTAGAGAATGTTGTCAACCTTGGAACAGACTCAAGTACATGTGAATTATTCAGGTTTTATGAACTTCTGGTGCCAGAGGAATAATGGCTGCATTCTCCATATGAAGACAGCAGGCAGTGTATTTGTGCAGCAGCCCAGTTGTTCTTGTCTTTAACACACAGACACTCAAGCCACAACTTGAGCCCATTTGTTATCTCTTGCCTCAGCACAAGTTATTTAGCCTGTCAGCAGAATGATAAACTCTCCCCTGCCATGGGGTGTCACTTTGACAGCTCGCTCCCGCATTAGCCAATAACTGTGGACGGATGAGGAGGATGAAGAGTTTCAGGCTCTAAAATGAGACATCCACCACTGTGGAGCCGTGACAGCAGCTCTCACACAACAATCAATATCACAAGATGAAAATAAACGACGTTCCCAGCGATGGGAGTCTAAGATACCGTAGGCCTGGTACGGTGGACGTCACTGGATTAGCTGCTGTTTAACAACAGAAACTAAAAAGCTTTATGTAACATTTGTATAAACACAGACGCACTCAACACAGCTGCAGGAGAGCTCTTTAAATATTTCCATAAATTCTTCAGATTTCATTAGAAGTGCTGTGGACTGTACTGAGGATCTGGGTTTTGTACACAGAAGGACTTTGTACCTAGTACCGACATTAATCATTGTTAACTTGATGTCAGGCCTCTGGGGTTGGACTGAGGTCAAGGTTGGTATGAATTTATATGTGGTTTGGTTGTTGCTCATCAAAACCTGTGGTAAATCTTTTTCAATACAACTATATAAATAACAAACCCCAAAACAGAGCACCTTTAGCTGTTTTTTTCTTTAGTTTGGTTGACCTTTACACAGCCCAAAATTGTACTTTTGTTAATTATTATGAATGTTAAGATTATTATTGCTACGTTAAAGCTAACTTTAGCTAAAGTTTTGGGCATTTTTTGGATTTTTCATTTTTGCCTAAAACTAAGTTTTGACATAATCTTATTATCAGTTCATTATGTGCTAACCTTTTAATTTACTGTAACCATTTCTTGGAAAACGTCTGCTTTGTTTTTATTCAGGTTTTATTTATTTTTTTTAGCTCTGGAGTATTTTTTATTGTTTTGCTAACTTTAAGCTATTATTACATAAACCCCAGCTATGTGAGCTACATGTATTTCTAACTTTTACCAATTAGCAGTTTCAAGCAGTTTTCTGTTGTTGTAAATGGCTAAGCTAACTTTTAGTAGCCGTGCCAGAAATCTAACTTTGTTTTTAGTTTAACTAAATCTGTAACGTCTTTGGTCTGATTTTTCTAAAAAACAAACCATAAACAATCTCTCACTTAATGATGTGTCCCGCTAATTGCATAAATGGGGCCACAAACCTTCTCGTCACTCGTTCACATAAAACCATAATGACTTGTTTTGACAGTTGCTGTTTGTTTAAAGGTCTCCTCTCTGTCACTGCTCCTGCTTCATGAATTGTTTTTTTTTTTGGGGGATTCAGGCACTGAGTTATTAACCCCCAATTAGTATGTGTTGTGAGTCTCTTCTTACTTGCCAAGTGTGGAAATTATCACCTCTGATTGATTGGCTTCCTGTCACCACGGGGATTATGGATGTGTCTTCTTCGTGCAGATCCTCACATGCACATGAAACTCCTCCTCCTCCTCTCAGATTCCTTGCAGTGGGAATATGGAGGAGACTGACAGGGGAGGCTGTTCTCATAAGACAGGATTGTCCCAGTGGTTTTAAGGAGGTCTTTGAATGCATTAATGCATGTTAATCCAAATGACAGAAAACGTTCCCCACAAACATTTGCTGCAGTAGACAAATAATCTATCTTTTATTTACTGTCGTCCCGAAACATTGCTATAAAAGTCACAAAGACTGATGTGACGGTTGTTAGCCTGGAAACTGGTAAAGAAAAATGCCAAAACATAGCAATAACTTTTTAAAATAGACTTAAAATATTTTTTTAAAAATGATTGAGTATAGGGATGACTTCAAACTCTATTTATGCTGCACATCAGGCTTTTATCAGAGGAAGCCACAGGGATAGTACTGTTTTGGAGATTTGATCCCAGAACCTTCTGGTGACAGGCAATAGTCAAACGCAAGGTCACGTCATTGTATGCGGCCCACCAGAGCATCACATTTGCATGGTTAATTGTACTAATGTGTACTGTGTAACATGTACTCCATCTGTGTGTTTATAACAGATGCATAGTGGATCATTTACAATTGTACTTCTCCATTCCATTTGTTTTAAGGAGGACCAAGTGTGTTCTTAATATCTGGTTGTGAGAGATTACATTTGACACCCCTGCCTTAATGGTTTAAAAAGCCATGTATATGCCATATAAATATCCAACAATTCAGAGTGAACTACAGCTTAAATAAACCAGACAAAGAAATGACAAAGCTGTGGAAACAACCTGCCCACGTGCCCTGATTGGGCTCCAGGCCAGCCTTTTGAGACAACAGTTGCAGCATAAATACCAATTTCCTAAAATTAGAGCAAATCATTTAATTCCCAAACACTTTTCCTCTATGTTGACGGTTTTCCATGTAGTCAAAGAACTTCACTCCCCCAATTGTCCACAGACCAAAAACCTCATCCAAACTCTGACATACAAATATAATATAAAACCATCTGAACTCGTTAGCATTAATGTGCGATTAGTTTTAAATGAACTGCTCTGCATATAAAGTAACTCTGAGTTGCATTGTAAACATGTCAGTTAGGATTTGTCTAATGACGCTGTGCTCCGCCAAGTTCAGCTGTTCCTTTACTTTAAAAGTGGACAGAATGGCCTCAGTGTTTCCTTCAGGCACTTTTGACTAAAGTGTCCATCAGATGGCCAACACTCTGAGGAATAGCTAAGCTTACACATGTGGGAAAAGAGAAAAAAAAATCTTGGAATGTGCTGTCTCCACTTGGCAAGATGTCACAGTTCTGCTGTGTACATTTGTCGTGACCCCAATTCTGTTTGCTACTTCCATTTCTCTGCATCCTCCACTGCTGCTGCTTCTGCTGCTGTTCTCTCTGGGCCGGTGGCTCAGCCTGGGACAGACACCAGGCTGAGGTCTGACCCCTGCTGACAGAAACCAGGCTTGTATTTAAAACCTGTTGCTGAGGTATTACACTCCACTCTACATGTGAGTCTGTAACAACACCAGCCTTTTAGATACAGTCCGCCTGATCTGGCATGCAGTGTTAAAATGGTTATTGAATGGAAAATGTTGCCTCAATAGGAGGGATTTGGAATAAAAAAATTAATTTGCAGAAGCTATTCACTTAACCTACAGCATATCTTTACCAAAGGAATTTTAGCATCTATTTAGCAAAGGAATGAAGCATCAGGACAATAATGTCTAAAATAATGTTTAAAAAATGGGTTCCTTAAAAATATTAAGAATTCCAGTAGCAATCCAGCAAAGTATCTGAGAAAGTATCTAATTCTAGTGTCGAGGATACAAATAATAAGTATAACAAACCCAAAAGTACACAAAAGCTGAACTGAAGACGGACAGTAAAAATCAAGAAATCAAGTCTCAAATGTTTGATGGAACTCACGAAAAAAAAAAAAAAACCTGCTTGACTCAAATGACCCTCCTCAAATGCTTTTTTGATGCAGTGATTATATCAAAGCCATACCAAACACTGATAAGCAGAGTATCAGAATCAAAAAACCTTCCTATCCCTCCTGATAAACAATCCTTGTGTGTGTACAAGAGAGAAAACTCCTCCTTTTGTCACATTTAAAAATAAACAAACGGAGGCTAAAGACTTGTTTACAGCTCTGTGTTTGGATGTGTGTGTTGTTTTCAACGCCTGTTGCTATGGTGTCAAAAACAGTGAGAGAAGTCTTCGCTGACTGACAAGCCACCTGCTGGAGAGAGGAGCCCCACTGAGTGGAGAAAGCAGGGGAGGCGGCACGAGGAGACGAGGGATGGAGGAAAGAAGGGGAGAGGACGAAACGAGAGAAATGTGATCTAAACTAAACTATAAATCCTTAAAAAAATTGTATTTAGGAAACATCAGACAAAACTAAATCATGTTGTGAGTTTGTTGATTTATCATTTAACATCATTAGCAAATAAACACTCCTATGAGAAGCCTGAAAAAAAAAAATCTAAAATGGAATGTGACACTGCAGCTGACGAATGAAGACTTACAAGCACAAGGAGATTACAGCAACTGGCCTGTAGAGGGCATTTTAATAATAGGGATGGATGTGGGATGTCACAATAATATATAAAACATTTTCTAAAAGTTGATATCATAGCAGCCATCTTTGTTTAGGTCATAACACCACCAAGGACCTAAAGGGAAGAAGCTGATCCTACCACTTACAGCTCCACATATTACATCCACAGAGAACTGCAGTTTTTCTCACTTGCTAACGACTAACAACTGGACGCATCACCAATATTTACATTTTTTCTCTTCCGTACACACGCACAGTGACAGTAGAATAAAGAAAAGCAGCTCGAGCTCCAACTTCGGTTTGATTGAACTGTTCATGTAAATGCACTGACTGTGGCAAACAGACAGGTGTTAAATGCACCAAACATGAAATGAAAAACCACTGGTGTTGACTCAGAGCTAAGTGACACACATTTCTTGCCCCACTTGTACAAGCAGGCTCTGAATGATCTGCTGAGTGATGACCGTGCCAAGTGTTAAACATGATTTGGCTTTTTACGCTCGGCCTCTGCCAAACACAGCATGCTTTGTTAAAACTCATAACCGCTCGGGCCTCCAACATTCACCTGAATTATGATTCACAGGCCACAGTTTGGACGGGTTCCACAGAGACACGCTGTGACTGGGCCGAGGTTAAAAAGCTTGATTAAATAACAAAAACAATGTCTTATAATCCAAGTTAGGATAAGGGAGACAGCGCCACGTCTGAATGTGACTACCATCTCTAAACTGACGACATTTTATTTACAAGTATTTTTTTTCCTTGTCTCCCTGCGAGAAAAACTGGATTTAAATTTTAACTTTGAACTTTGAACTTTGAAAAACACAAAAGCACATTTAAGAAGCCTGATGTCAGGTCTGTCTGCTACCTTTTTCCTGCTGTCTGCTGTGTGGGCTAATCTGTGTGATCACACTCACCTGTGTCTGTAATTAGCCTCACCTGTGTCACCTGGTGCTCCCTGTGTATACATACCTCTGTCCCTCACTCTGGCCTGGTGGGATCATAGTTTGAGATTGTTCAGTAGCGGTGGGTGAGTGGCCTGTGTCCGTTTGTTTTGTTGTTTGTTGTGTTGAAGTCCATGGTTTGGGAAGACTATGAGTTTTGAAAAGACCACAAGTTTTGAGAAAGTCCATGATGTTGGAGAAGAGCATGCCTGGAGTCGATGTTATATTTCTGTGAAGTTTTGTTGTTGCTCTTCCGTGATATTTGCTGGAGAACCTGTCTGTAAACGATGCTTCATTCCTGTGAGTTGTTGTTGTTGTTGCACTGTAAATAAATCACCCTCTGCACGTAAAAAGAGTCTTCCTAGTGCTGCATTTGGGTCCAACCTGCTTCCTGTGCTGCCCTCACGTGACACTAAATTGTTCATGTTACAATGGCTATTGTATTTTCAATGTGTTAATTAGATAATCAGGAGTTGATGTCCTTTTAAAAAAAAACTGCAAAAAAAAAAAAAAAAAAACTCTGAAAAGCCTCTAGCAGTCAAAAGTTCTCCAGGTTTGAGACCAAAAGTCGTAAGAAATAGAAAAAAAAAAGTGTGTCATTTTATGTGTATTAATAAATATGACCATGTGTTATCCATTCAGTTGTAAAGCTTCACCTCAAACCGACCAGTAGTTCAACATCTCGATCATAAACTGTGTTTGGGCAACTTCCACCTTGTCCTGGTCACTGGAAAAAGATGTTGGCACTGGAACCTCTCACTTCTAGATGGAAGACGGATGGAAGACGCTGCACCTCTATCTAGAAGTGAAAGGGTTCGACTCCAGGCTGTGTATCTAGAGTTCTTCTGGTCTAAGGCTTGTAAGTGTGGCCATATTGTAGTGTGTTTATATATATATATATATATATATATACTGTAGGTACTGCAAAAACTGTCATCACTAATTCCAATACAGTCGACCACTCTCATAGCTGACTACAGGTGCCAAAGCATCAAAATGGCAATCTTAAAAACCAAACACTTGTCGTGAAACTAACTCTGCGTAGATTTATACCAACATGTCACAGTGGATTACTTCATAGAGTAATGTTTTAGTCCTTTTTATGTGCAAACACATCTGATCTGAGTCCAAATTTCTTTTCCACCTTCACCAGTTTTATGACCACTGTGGCCCCTCCAGCAACTACAAGCGTGTGTGTGTATATATATATATATATATATTGATTTACAAAACACATGTAAAGGGCAACATATGTAGCACAACAATTATAAAAGTGTTGTTATTATAATATCCTGGTTAAAAAATAAAAATATTCAGCATTAGTTCCAGCCAGGATAACATTTGTTCTCTGCATCTGTTCCACCTAAGAATGGCAGCGTGTCACCCCTGTCTTAACAGACATGAGCAGCGGTTGAAGACTGATTGGTCCCTTCATGCCATGCCAGTTTACATGCACTATGAAATCCAGGTCCTTTTGATGTGTCTCAAACTATGACATGAATTACAACCACGTACATTAGAACGACACAATGAGCTTAGCAGAGAGCACCCGCACTGCGTTTCACCGTGTACTGCTACTACGTTGTACTGTGTGGTGGAATCAATTACACGTCCATGACAGGAATGGGTCTGCTGTTACTTATTTGTTTTGATATGAAAAACAGTTGCTAATGAGACTGTGGGACGTAAACAAGCTGGGTCACTGCATGCTACGAGGTGTTTCTACAATTATTAGAGCTAGATTTCTTTGGTAACTTTTATAAATAATATTTAGCTAGGCGCTCTATATTATCTTTTGGATATTTTTATACATATTTTAGCCAAGAGTTGCTTTAGCTAAAATTATGTTGTTATCTCAAAGAAACCCAAAGGTTACTTTGAGATAACATTTTTCATACATTTTTTTTAACCTTAATTTTTCTTCTTGTGTTTGGCTACATCTCGGCTAGGCTATGGTACAGCATTGCCATCGCTCTTTTATCGCTATCTCACTCTGTTATTTGTACACATGCTATCATTTTAATGCAGAGAGGGATTTACAAGTATTTAACTATTTAATAACACTTTTTAATAATAATTTTAATAACTATTTTAAATATTTTTAGACAAAATTGTGGCTATGGTTTGACCCCTTTTTGCACATATTTTTGCATGCAAATGTTTTCAAATATCTTTGCTAACCATTAGGCTCAAATAGACCAGTCATAGGCATTTAAGTAGATTAGCTATTTTTCTAGATTTTTTTTTAGAATTTAAATCCAATACAATCTTCATGTTTATCTGCTAACAAAAACGTATGGTCTAACAAATAGGCTAACACCAGTGACATTGATTTGTGTTTTGTTAGCAATATTCTGTAGTGTAGTCGTAGAGTCATTTCTTCAATCTTTTAACTCCCTCGATAGAAATACTTCAACCAAACCTTACATTAACAATACAGGTACAAAAACAAAGCAGAAAAATCAGAGCGAGGCACGAGGGTTATGTGTATGTCTTTTGACAAGCTGCGTCTTATTTTATAGCCCAGACCCCCAGTGTTTGTCGGACACTAACGACATGTCAAAACATCACGTTGAGGAATGTCGGCGTACGTGGGGCAAAAGTGTTAAGGCTAATTTTGTAACAGCCTTGTTCTCTTTTGTTTTGATCCCGTGCCATCTGGCGACAACTTTAAGAAGAGCTTGGCACAAGCCCACAAAACTTAACGTCCATCACATCGGTTAATGCTGTCCGTCTATTTATACAGCCCCAGCAAATGGCCATGGAGGGGTTCTGTGGCGTGGTATTACAGGCAGGAATATCTGAACAAAGGAACCGAGGGATCCGCAGTGTTATGTGTCGAGGTCAACGCGGCTCAGGAGAGATGTTTGAGATGATTTGCTGAACACCGTCCACTTTCTCATTTTGTTGCAGGAAATTGTCTTTAGACTTGAGATAAATAAATGTCTTTATCCCCTGTAAGGACCAGGACAAGGGACACAGTGTATCCTTCATGTGAGCCTTCTCCACATTGCTAGTCTTCCTGAGGGGTTTGAACACCAACGAGACCACCTTGGATCTTCGTCACGCATTGTTCCCCGCTGTACTACGACAGACCCCATTTTATCACGGCTGCACTGGGACATCTGGTCTTACAGCGGCTGCCACCTGTTTCTGAGGAGGGATCCTTCACAAAACTGGGATCCGTGATATGCCCATTTGTCCACTGCATTAGTCGCAGCACGTCATGTGATGTGACAGACTAAGCTCTGCACTCAATGCTTTCTCAAATTTCCCATTAGTGACGAACACAATGAGAGAGGGCGAGAGAATCAGAGAGGAGAGTGATTAGGATTTTCCATTTCACAACAGGCAGTTTTACACTTTTTGGCAACAGGGTTTTGGTTTAGCATCTTTTTTTCTGATTAATGCGTTCATTGTAGAACATGTAAAAGTATTTTTCTAATGTGAAGAGTGAAGTGGAAGTCCGAGTCAGACTACTCAGTGAAAGGTAATGACACATATGTGGGGGGTCCACGGGGTTGGGCTTATTTTCTAGATTCAATTCTGATATTGTCCAGGCTGAAGCATGTTCAGTTGGCATGCAGATGTCTCTAAAGCTGCCACCCACCAGTCAAAATAGTATAAGTGTACCGGAATTCCTGCCATCCACCAGTCAAAATAGTATAAGTGTACCGATTTAAACATTTAAAATAGAATGTGATTCTACTTCTTCTGAGACTTTTTAAAGCCTTAAAAACAGCATCTTATATTGCATAAAGTTCTTGCTCCTGTAGTGAGAAAGTACCAATGATAAAACTTACAAGTGCTGTAGTTCTAACTGCTGTAACCCTTAAGATTCAGTTCAAGGTAATTAAAACAAAACCTGAAGTGAATGGCAGACATGAAATTGGAAGCATATATAAAACATATTTATATAAATATATAGTGCATATATCCTCAGTGTGTGTGTGGTGATTTTACAATGAATTTAACATGTGAAAAAAAAACATTAACTGAGTCAAGATGTAGCAAGGAATCAAAATACTTCCATGTAATCAAGCTGAGACTGAAACAAAGCCAAGATCCTACTGTATCCATCTGGCAGGAAACAATGGTTTATAAAAAAAAATAAAAATAAAAAACTTTTCTACTTCACTGTGAGTGATTTCAAGCTGAGACTTCAAGAGGATGGAGGACAGTTTATAGATCAAACCTACAGTGTGTTATTAATAGTCTTAGAAAGAGAGAGAGGGAGAGAGAGAGAGAGCTCTAAAGTCAGGGCCATTTGGTTTGAGAATGTGCTTGAGGAATCTGTGTCCAGATGTGCTCTTTAAGAACAGTTGGGGTGCTAATAAGGTGCCAAGAGAAACAGGAGGACAGCACATGAATAAAGTACTGGATATCAAGTGGGACGATGGTGGTGGTGGAGGTGGTGGATGAGAGCAGAAACAGGGGCCACATTAACTCAGCAGAAGAAAAATAATGATACAAATTCTCATGCTGAGGCCAAGGCGAGCCGGAAGTTGCATAAATCTGAGCTGAAAAAAAAAAATCATGACCTCCATGTTTTCCAATGAGAAAATGGGCCTTGTGAAACGGAGTCACATTTTATGTGACAGTATCGACATCCATTTACCCATGTGATGTCAATGAAAACAAGCAAATGTGATTTGTATTTATCAAGTCTTACTGTAGCTAGCCTGAATGCAAAGTCATGTGACATTTGTTTGGATAAAATATGTTGAGGACTGAAGTAAAGCCTGTACAGATTAGCTAGCATTAGCTAAAATAAGAGGTGCACTTTTGTTCTTGTTACTGTATTTTTCAGTTTCGAATTATCCAGCACTGCACTTTCTATGAAACCAAATGTTATTTTGTGTTTTTATTTTAAATCATATTTTCAATTCTCTAAATTTTCCTGTGTGAGAAATGTGTGACCTGTATGCAAATGTGACCACGTGCAACTATTGTTTTCTGTCAGTGAAATTATTCACCGGTCACAGTGAGTTGGACAGGAATCAGAGGAAGGCAGCCAAAGAAAAAACATGTTTAACTTCCTCCCTGTAAGTGAAAGGCACACGCTGAACGACTGACTGAGAGCCGTGTCTCCTGTCAGGGGGTAAAAACAACGCAGAGCGGGAGTTTCTTCACAGCCACCTTGTTAATTAGCTTCCCAATGGTGCTCAGGAAAGTTTTCACCTCACCTCGCTCAGTGGGAGGGAGGAAGAAGAGGAGGAGGAGAAGGAGGAGGAGGAGAAATGTCTTTCAACCTCCCAGCGAGGAACTCAAACACTGAGTTATTACAGATAGGTCTTGTGCCAAGTCTTACACAACGCTGGTCTAAATCACAGCGTATTTAGTCAAAACATGATTTCACATATGGCTCTGCTTGTTGCTCACTTTGACACTTTATGAAGAAAAAAAAAACAGATTATATAATGTGTCATTAATTTACAACATGCACAGTGAAAGAGCTTTAAACAGCTGCAGGTTGTTACATGTATTGTTATTGATTAAGTCTAGCACTGGGAGATCACTGAAAAGTTCATTAAAAAAACAAACAATAGCAAACATGATTTAAAGTCAGCCACGTACGAGCTACGCCCAAAACCTGTCTTCAACTCCTCTTCTCATCCTGGGCCACAATGGGTTCTTAAATTTGACTGGGGGGCAGAGCCAGAAGCAACCGCCACCGTTGATTGGTTCAGTGAATATATCAAATATTTTGTTTTCCAACTTATGAAACGCCAGCACTCACTGTCCACTTTTCTTTTCTTTGATCCAATCACTTTTCTAAATTTTTCTGAAGGGTTGGAAGCTCAAATAAGTCTCAAGCAAATCAGTGGAGTACACCATCTATTGGGCAAACGTGGACATCGCTGATAAAAAGCTAATTTGGACCCAGTTTAAAGAGCCAGACCCCACGTTGTACTTTGCCCATGTCTGTCCTAGACAGAATGTTTAGGAAAAGGTTTGTTGCAAAATGTTTAAATAGCCAAAAATAAAAGAAGCTAAACACACATGAGAAACAGATGAAACAACAAAACAACAAAGCTAAGAGATTATTAAAGTTTAAGCCGATAACAATAGCTGAAAGATTGAAGAAAGTTCCTCAAAACAGACAAAAATAAAAAGAATATTTCTGAGTGAGTATAACTTGCACAGATATATGAAATAATTTAAAGAAAAAAATATGCAGTATGCAGCACATATTTGGTCAAAGCTAAATAAATAATAAATGATGTTAATATTCCACCAAGAATATCGGCCAAAGTTGGCCCGCGAGCTGTATTTTGGACACATCGACATTAGCCCACTGAAGTAACTGATGAGTGAAATCAGGTTCCTCTTTAACATTCTGCTCTCACTGTCACCGCTCTCCTAAGATTTGTCTCGAGTATATGCAGCGTCGGAATAATTCTCCGAGTAACCGTGTTCATTGTTTTTGGCAGCAGCTGCTCTGAGATGTACTGTAGATATCATCACTCAGGCAGACAGATAGAACATCAGCACGTTTCCCCTGGGGAGTCTGGGGAGAGCACGGAGAAACAGAAACGAGAGATTTGTGTTTGTCCGAAACAATTTGATAAGTCCGTGTGTCAGCGACGGCAGAATGGCTCCAGAGTGAATCTTCATGCTGCGTCTGCTGGCTCCAAACAATCAGGACAACAGTCGATTGGTTCTTTCATTTAATCATTTCATTTAGTGTGAAATTTCCACACAGTATTATTCTGTGATAAGGAGAAATTGATTTGTGTGTTATCTTAGAGCGTTCTAACCGTTTAACTCTAACAGAACCAAATATTTCATAAACGTTAGCTAGACTTTCCTGTTACTAGTCTCTTCTTAGTAAATAATTAAACCACTATCACCACTGTTAAACAACAGCCTCAGAAGTTTAATGGAGAAAAGTGAAGTATTTTTATCCCATACCATCTCAATTAATGTCTGTTTTGATGCCTGCTGCTGCATATTCTGCTCGTGTGTAAGAGAACATGTGTTTCCGATCGCTAAATTCACAAGCGACAGACGCATGTGAATTATATTTTAGAATGATTACAACAGATCCAGTTCATTTCTGTTGCATGTTCTTGTAACGTTCAATCAATTCATACAATGGTCTCTCTTTAAAAGAATCAAACTCTTTTATTTTTCTGTACTTTCCGTATATTGATCAAAGGCCCGTTGCAAACTTTATTGCTTATCTGCTCAACTTGATATTCATTTAATTTTTTCTGTGACAAAATTTGGCCTCATGTACAGAGAGAGAGACTGATTTTGGAGAAGTTCTCACCAGATGAGAATCCTGTTCGATTTGAAAGATCCTGTTTGACTTTTTACAGACACCTAGGAAAATGCCTAAAGTTGGTCCAGAAAATGTAAAAAAAATGCTTTTGAAATCTTTGAAATGATTAGACCAGGGTGTGCTGAAGGATGGGGAAATAATTAACATAATTTACTAAGGATGTTTTTAAACAGCTACGATAACAGGACAATAACAACAGCTACAAGTTGCAATTAGGCACACAAAAACTGAAGTTTAGCAATGAATCTAATCATAGTCTAATAATCAAATAGCCAAAAAAACAAACAAACAAAAACAAACACATTATACCAGAGATACCCCAATGCTGGCCAAGTATTGCTAATAATATAACATACATATATAAATATATAACTTAATGTTTGAAAATACTGTATTAGTGCCAGAAAAGCAAAAAGTAGCCTGTGACGATAACATGAGTAAATGCTGCACAGTAAATGCCACAAAATAACAATAAATGCTAACAGCTAACGGACAACACTTCTCAATAGATAAACAACCCAGTAGCTCAGGTGTAAATTAGCATGAATTAAATATTTTAGTTTTATATTTTTAGCACAGAATTACCTGAATTTGCATACAAAAGATATAATAAAATACTTTTTTTTTCAAACAAATTGATCAACGTCGATCGTTATGAGACTCTGTTTATTGCCTGTCTTCATGTCATTTCCAAAAAAACCTGGTTCTCACAGACGGTCTCATCAGATCAGGGTCCAAATCAATTTGTCCAATCATGTTTGACCAATTCATTACTATAGGTTTGACTGAACAAAAACTCAAAGTGGACTCGGGTGAGTGACAAGGCAGCCGAAGCCAGGCTTCAAACATTTGGGATCTCATCCTAGCATTGGACGCTCGTCCCTGTCCACAGCGCCCCCTAAAGTCATCCATCACTAGGAATTTGATTTTGCTCCTTAATGTGGGGATGCACAGATTTCTGGAAGCCATGAGAAATGATCAGTATTTGGCCGGAGTGGACGCCACAGACTGAGCGTGCTCAGTCATTGTTATCATCAACTATCACTGTCTTTCATTGATTTGGCAGGAGCGCGGGGGCTGGCTGTGTTTGAGACGGAGGAGTGTTCCCTCAAAACGGTGCCAACCCTGGGTAGGATCAAACTCTTCCAGCCTGTTTTCTCTGCCAAAGTCGGCAATTAAAGAACATTCCAGTCCAGGCTGGATGCTGGTTTTAAATGTCTCCAATATTTCCTCTTAAACAATTGTGGAAACAGCTTGGATTATTAACATGTGTGTCCACTCAGTCCAGGCCGCAGAAGAAATGAAGTGCTCAGCTTTGATGAAAGCTCTAATAAATTATCCAATTTGTCAAATAACGCATTCCTCGGAAAACTTGTTTCATTTCAAAACTTCACACAAAGAATCTGGAACACGGTCCAATGTTTATATAAAAACAGTCTAAATTATTTTCACATATTATTCCAACTAAGCTTTAGCACAAGTTAGTACTTATGACATATTTGATTCATAAATGACAGTTTATTTTTGCACAGTTAATAGAAGCTGGAGTGAAATGCTTTGATATAAGGCCAAACGAACCTGACTGAGATGTCGGAATCACTGTCAGAGATTAGCAGAGGCTCGGGGTAAAACGCTCTGAAAATGTTAAATTCATATAAAAGATATTTAAAAACTCCTAAAAACTGCCTCAGCCTATCCTTTTTCTTCAAATTCTAAAGACATTAAATATATATTATACTTGTTTCCAGAGGTTTTTTGGGTTGAACACTCACCCATCACTTCTTACTTAAACTTTAAAAAAATTGAAGTTGCATTACTGTGACTCATTTGTTCAATTTTGCACCAGTTAACATTTCCATCTAAAAGAAATAAATGAAAAATGAGAAAATACAAACAGAGGGCTGAGTTGCTGCAGACAAACACTTACATGTGAATGGACTTTATTGTATATAAAGAAACCATGGTGACTGGGCTGGATCTAATCTATTTATTTTCTCCTTTTTATCAGCTTTTGCTCATCCATTTTCTTTTTCGTGGGCAGAAGTAAGGCCACTTCCAGCCATCCTCAGGAGAGAGCAGGGATAGTGGACAGTTGACCAGTCCATCACAAGGCCACGACTACAGACTGATAACAATTCACAAGTACATTCATATCAATGTATTTCAAACTCCAAACAGTAAAAAAACAGAAAACGGTGACGTTTTTGATGTGAGGCAACTTGCACGTCTACTTCCACCATGTGGCCCACCAGCTTTTATTGTTATTTGATGATTCCTTCCATAATGTCCCTGTCACTGTTAGGACAACATATTTATGTTTTCATTTCTTCATGTGTTCCCACACTTAGCTTCTACTTCACAGCTTCAGGAGGTTTCTCTTAAGACCTGTTTATCACCATTGCCATGTTTACACTTTTACTGGCATTCTGAGCCTCTCCACAGAACCTGGTCACAGGCCCTGAAGTATTCAACACGCAACATCGTGCTGTGTTTATGGTACCGCCAAAACCTTTATGACTTTCTCAGCTATCAGAATAGTTTAGACAAATTGCTGGGGGGCGGAAAACGGCCAGCGGGCCACTTTGAAGGAAGCACATATGTACGGTGATAAATGTAATCCCCCTCTCCCTCCTCTATAGCCTGTGTTTGTGATTCCACTGCACAGGCCCGAACAGCACGGAACCCCCCCCCCCCCCCCACACACACAGCCACACCACCACGCACATCACACGACCTCCGCAGTGCTTCAATCTGCCTTCATGCTTGTTGACTTCAGAGGGTTCTGATGTCATAATGAAGAGGACGTGCACTTGGGAACGGCTCCTTGAGAATTTCATGCTCCCTGTGTTTTCAACAGGCTAAGACGCCCAGCTGGCAGGTACAGTAGAAATTGGAGTTTTATTGCCACTGCCTGGAGGAGGGAAATTAAAAGCCACCCCCTGAGGCAGGAGCAAGGGCAGCCATGACGGCGGCAGCAGCGCCATCACCAGGGCCCTTTATCCCTTTAACCCTCAAGCTGCATTTCTCACGCC
This sequence comes from Cynoglossus semilaevis, assembly GCF_000523025.1. NCBI lineage: Eukaryota > Metazoa > Chordata > Actinopteri > Pleuronectiformes > Cynoglossidae > Cynoglossus > Cynoglossus semilaevis. The sequence goes on from NC_024321.1 coordinate 6,501,860, forward strand.
ATCTAATCTGGAACCATGGTTCAAATCCTGTTAATCTTCCGGAACACAAAGGAATCCAGGGTGTGATATCACTTACTCCCTCATCAAAGTTCCTAATTTGCTGAATTTTTTAATTTCTTATTGCCTTTTCTTAGTGTGTTTTATCTGTAATGTATATTTTTTAGAGCACTGATAATGGAATATGCAAATGACCTGAAAAAGCATTACAAGCTTGAATTGTGTATTATTTACAAATGCATAAAAGTCCTTTGACATGTGTTATTTTAGGTCAAGTTAAAGAAGTAACCTGGCTGTTTAAGCTAGCTGTTTTTTCTGTATTTTCTTTTTCAGTATTTTCACCTAAAGACGCCAAAACAGCTTTACACAGTTAGCCCAGACATTAAATACTTACTAGAAAGTTAACTCATAAGTTTACAAGTTTTAAGATATGCCAATACCCGATTTAACTTGGCCTAAAGTTGCCTAAAAAAAGCAATTGAAAGTAACCGTCCAAACTCCTCTTAAGGTTAGGCTTTATAGTTCGCTGAACAACCAACACCTGGAATAGTTTCCATGCTGCTCACCGTACTAGTACAAGTGCGTACCTGAACCACAAGGATCAGAGCGACGTCCTTGGTTCGTTGACTTACAGCTAGGTCATGATCATATCAAGCTACAACAGGCGTAGGTGGGTGCGCGGACCTTGTCGCTGCCTGCAGAGTTAGTCTAGCCGTTGAGACACAGGATCCATAGGAGGAAACGAAACAGAGGAGGTTTATTTTACTAAACTTTATAGCAGACTGCACCACAGCGGCGGACGCAGTGTTTGCACTTGCCAGAAACCATGTTCAAGATGTTGAGGCTGTAGAACTCAATTGAGAGACAAAGCAGTTGGGCGGGGGGTTAATATGTATTTGTTTTTGGTATGGAGACATATGTTCAGTGTCTGCATCTCAGCATAGATCTTTATTACATCAAACAGGCTGTTCCATGTCAGGACAATCGCAGGAACAAAGCCTAAGTTATTTCCTGCGATACCTTTAATGATGTAATGTGCGTGGCCATCAGCTCTCGGGGAGCAGCAATCAGCGGGGATATATGGAATTCCTACATGACTCCCAGAGCAGATCGTCAACACACAGCCGCACTTGACAGGGTAACAAATTTATCATTTGCTTTAGGATATCCCCCCAAATCAGTTCAGAATGCCTTTAAAGCTGGCCGCGGGGAAGCAGTGAACAGACACATGTGAGTCGTCTGTTCACTCTCCGGCTCCCCATCGTACATAAATTCAGGGTTACCACAGCGGGACTGGTCTGGAGTGGGAGCAAACAGACTGCACTAATAAAGAAGACTTTTCCAAAGAAAAGAAAGGGGGAAGACTGATGTTACAGTGACAGTCAGAACGGTGACAAATGATCAGTCATCGCCAGAAAATGTCTTTGCAAGGAAGAGATTTGTTTTTTTAAATCTTCTTCTGCAGAGTACTATTTCTTTCCCTTCTTGAAAATCAACTTGAAAGCTGTGGTTTGAACAAAAAGAATAGGTGCTCTTCTCCTTTTTCATCTCATAGACTTGATGTAGTCAATTTCCAAAACTGGGATTAAATCTAGTCACGACAATGAGAATGGATACTGAAATATTGAAATATTAGGATGTAATCTAATGAAATCAATAACAATGGAAACCATGTGTTAGTGACGGTTGATTAATCCAGCAAAAGCCGGACAATGTGGAAATATGGTTGATCACCAATTTCTTGATGTCCATGGTGATGTTCTACTACTGATGGACTTCTACTGGACAATCCAGCTGTCAGTAACAATCACGTCCATGTTTATTACGCTGAGACTTCAACTTTATCATTTTTCTAGCAGTACTCTGCCTTAGTAGCTTACAATAGTTTCCTTCTTCCACTTATATTTGGTCTTTGTTTATGGGCATTGTCTGTCTCCGTCCTTCTCTCTTTAACTGGAACACAAACTGTCTTCATGTCCAAACCTGGCCACTCCATTACCAACGTCCTTTCTCTAAAGTATCCACAGTCGTCTGAACCTCCTCTTTCCTTTGTCTGAATAAAACTGAATAGATTCATGTACACAAAGAGTCAAATCTCAAAGACGACACTGCCACACAACCATAATACTGTCAGTGAAATTATGAAAGAGTGATGCGCCTCTTTAAAAGATTAGGATTTGATTATTATAATTCAACCTTCACCTCTGCTTCCTCCATGAAGTTCAACATCCACCTCCTCTGACTTTAGCAAAGATGAAACTCTTACAGGATAAAACTGGGATTCTGGACTACCATGGACCGGCTGCTGTTCTTAATCTTAGATATTTTTCTAAAATTGTATTATTGGATTATAAGTGTCTGTCTGTCTGTCTGTCTGTCTGTCTGTCTATCTGTCCATCATTTTACTGAAAAGTCTTTAACTCCATCACCAGCTGAGTGTCTCTATTTTTCAGACAGCACCACTTCCTGTAAACCACATGTGATGATATTTACATTACATAAAAAGACCAGATAGATACATTGTATTACACCATGCTCTGTGCCCATACAACAATTGTTGTATGCAGTGCAGTGCAATCATGATGAACAACCACTTGAGAACGTGAATTCATTTTAAATCTCAACAGGAAGTGGGGGAGGTGGGGGTTGATTCTTATTAAGCTCGTGCACAGAGTTTAGCAGCTCATAAGCGAAATTAGCATTTTCACAGAGGCATATTTACTTGAGGAGAAAATGACACCGTAGCTATAGGTTTTCCTCATCTTCTGGGCAATAACAAGATTACATGATGGATAGGTCTCCTGGGGAAGTGGCTGAGATGTGAGCAAATTCACACTGTCACTCCACAACAACACAATGTCAGATGAAGATTTCATTAACAAAGATTAGATGCAGATTGCGGGGAAATTACAGGATATTACACTTTTCCAGGCCTATGTTGAACATAATACGTCTCAGAAAATACAGAGAAAAATCAATTTGGACTCTTATTACAATTTTGAACAGAACCAAACTTATAACAAATAATGTTCAAAGGCAGACTATATGAATTTGTAGAGAAATGGTAAATATAATCCATGCTGGTAAAATCAGTTTAAACTGTTTTGGATGCATAAGAGGTCAAGAAGTCATTTTTCCAAGACTAAGTCAAGTCCCAAGTCTTTATATGAGCCTTAGATAAGTCCCAAGTGTTTGGTTCGTAGACTGCATATTTAGGGTCGGAAGAAAAAAAGATATTGTTTTTAATTAGCTGTCATGGACTCCTTTATGTTGTTGCATGACTATTTCTGCACTCAGACTTTAATAAAACATACGTAATACAAGCTGTGTATGTCAGCATTATACATTAATTCCAATTTGCATCAGTGGTCCCGTAAGCTTACGCATAAATTCCATAAAAATAAATGATACATAAGAACAAAAGGGCTTATGTTGAATGATAATTACAGTGATGACAGCGCTGGGTTAGCTTTGGCAAAAACATACACGGACAAAAGTCAAGGCTACATTGGATATTTACCCTTACGCACACTTCATATATGTATGTTTCTTCTTAGTGGCCCATGATGAGGAGGACATTTCACATATGAATATAATTTATGACTGCATTTTTGAGTTGATTCCATTAATCTGCTCCTATCCACCGCGTTGCTTTCCACATTTTAGATCTCTCATTTTTGTCGCACATCTGATTGTGCCACAGTGAAATGTCACAGTGCATTGTTCAACATGCACGTCGAGGAACAACTAAGTAAGTGACGAAAGTTTGATTAGGGGCGATAACTAGCTCTGGCAGTCGTCTGAAGATCGGCTGCGTCGCTGTGATGTTCTGCTGCAGTGATGAGCTTCTGAGAGAAGATTAGGTCAAAATGAAAGTGAAGAAGGATCTAATGAGGGGAAATAAAAACAGATCCCAAACAGATGCTCCGCACAACCACAGCTATTTTGAATTCATTATTTATTTCCTTCAACCCTCCATGCCCCCCCCCCCACTCCCCCAAAAGCTGAGAAATGTGGATTTTACTCAGCTGTCATCAGGAATGGCTGGCAGCGCTGATGGGAGATTTTGCAACCAATTGTGTTTCAAAAGACTCAAACAACACTTTCAGGGGTTTGTCGTGCCGTGGCAAACCTCCATCACTGGCTTTAAAGCAGTGGAGCAGCAATAATATTTTTGATGTGGTGCAACGTTAAAGATCTAAAACAGAGGCACTCAAAATGAGGGGTTTGGGTTGTGGACACAGAAACGGTCTTTGTCCTTATGCAAGAACTCCCATTTTGGTGATGCATGACAACTAGGAGAAAAAAATAACCTGTTGTTCTTAAGAGAAGAAAAGTTGGAAAACAGTTACTGCTTGTGGTTTTGCATATGAGACAAGAGGTTGAATGAGAAAACTGACAAGAAAGATTTCCTGTAATATACCATTGTGAAGAAAAACAATCAATGATTCATCCCGGAAATTTGACTCCAATCATGGGCCACTGCGTTCATGCAAACCACCAGACCACTAATTTTGAAGGCTAAACCTTTTCTTGATGTTCCTCAAATGAAAAACAGTTACAAATTTGGCCAATATTTAAGTCTGGGAAGGAAATAAAATATTGGGACTGACCAGCATTGAGCTGGACTAAATCAAATTGAATTTAAATATTGGACTTAGATTGGAAAACTTGACAAAAAATGAACCGAGTCTACTGAAATTGTTTATTTATTTTTGGTTGTACTAATTATAAAGTATTTCAGCATATAGACAGACAGACAGACAGACAGACAGATAGATAGATAGATAGATAGATAGATTGTCAGGTCTGTCTTTTCCTGCTGTCTGCTGTGTGGGCTAATCTGTGTGATCACACTCACCTGTGTCTGTAATTAGCCTCACCTGTGTCACCTGGTGCTCCCTGTGTATACATACCTCTCTCCCTCACTCTGGCCAGTGGGATCATTAAGTAAGTGACTGTCTGTGTGTGCTCTGTCTCATTCGTGCCAGTGTTGTGTCCAGCTTTTTGTTGTAGCTGTTCCTAGTCTGTTCCTGTTCTCAGCTCTGCTTGACTTTGCATATGCTTCTGTTCTGGTTTTTGGAATTTTGAGTTTTGAAATAAACTACTTACACCAGTCCTGCTTTTGGGTCCTGTCTGCTTTATGTCATGTTGATGCCCACACATGACAGAACTGTCAGGTCTGTCTGTTCCTGCTGTCTGTGTGGGGTAATCTGTTATCACACTTACCTGTGTCTGTAATTAGCCTGATGCTCCCTGTATACTGTATATACCTCTCTCCCTCACTCTGGCCTTGTTGGATCATTGTGATTGTGTGAGTGTGTGCTGTGCTGTCTTTGTGAGCGCTGTCTCATTCGTGCCAGCGTTGTGTTGAGCTTTTTGTTGTAGCTGTTCCTAGTCTGTTGCTGTTCTCAGCTCTGCTCCACTTTGCATATGCTTCTGAACTGGTTTTTGGAATTTTGAGTTTTGAAATAAACTACCTGCACTTGGGCCCTGCCTGCTTCCTGCCATGTCGATGCCCACATGTGACATAGATAGATCTTAACATTACTTATAATCAGGGCTGGCAAATGTAATGCTTTAATTGCATTAGGGAATGTTGATTTCAAGATCAGGATTAATCCTTAATTATTACAGTCACAATTAAGAATAATCAGCAATACCATGAGATTAATCTGATTACATTTTTACAATATAAAACAAAAAAATATTATTTTTAAATCTAAAGTGCCACCTGCATATTGTATTAATATATGCTGTATTTGACAGCAAGCATCAACTATTCTGGACCAATCTGCCCAGTCTGAGGTACCATGGTGAATTAAAAGACATATTTGAGGAATGAACTTCAGTAAAGTGTAATGAAAGAGATTGCACCAGACTCAGATAAGACCTCTACTTCACCACAGTGTTGGTGTTTTAGTTTTGGATAAGATCTGATCTGAACAGAATCATTTGGGGATGGAAGGTATGTCTCTGGTCATCTGGTCTACATCTTTCACTTGTAGGAGGAGCTCCAATCAGAGAGTCCACATTCTTAACCCATCAACTATCACCTGTTTTTACTGAAGTATGACTAGTGTGTGTGTTTGACTGTGTGAGTGTGCGTGTGCATGTGTTTGTAAATGAGCCCCGCTGATCACCTTCATCACATAGACCGATTATGATGAATTCTAGTTTCTTTGTTCAAATAGTTGACACCAAATAAAAGAGAAAACTAGATGATCGATTCTGAAGAACGCCAACCGCCTACGTTCCCTCTTTATTCCATTGATCCCCGGCCAAACCTGAGGTCCCTGATTGTAAACCACAGAAACAACTGGCATTCATTATTAAAGTGGAGAGGAAACTGTCCTGCAAAAGACAAATGAACAGCAAAGTGCTTTTACTGGGGACTGAGCAGAGTTTAAGCGTGAGATGTGTCTTTCAGCACGAGCTCTGGCTCTTTGCTAGGACACCTTGTTGGGAGTGATCTCCATCGAACACACGCTGCCGCCGCACGCTCTAACCCCGAGCGGCGGAGCAGATGATGACTGAGGCCTGGTCTTTGATGTGCTGATGCAGATTTGGTCTGTCTTTTCTCTGTTACACAAAAGAAATCTATGAAAATTACATACTGGACCAAAACAGAGTGATTTTATTGGACTGGCTTCAATTAGGGCTTTTTTTCTGAAGCCAATTCTCTCAATATCGTTCTTATTTTAACCTGCACCTTTTTGGTTGGAAGTCAAATTCCCTTAATTCTGTCTGTTTGCTAAATATCACCAACCGATATCAGTGCTAACACCCCAAAACAACAGTATTTTTTAAGTACTGCAGTAATTGCGGTAGATCACAGGCTTAACCCTTTAGTTCGGAAGAAATGCTAAATGCTAAAACACCATGAGGGTTTTTACAACGTACAAAGCCACTGACTGTAGAATTTGTACTTTTTTCTTTTGGGGAGTAAGGGAAGTTTCCATTCAGTGTCGAGACCAGTCTCAAACCAAGTCTTGACAATTTCTTTTTCTGTCTTGTTGTGTTTTTGTTCAGCTGTTCAATAATTCACAAAAACACCTCTTTTAAACCAATTCTATTCACACACATACAGTTCCAAAACAACATACATTTAAATGTAATTAAAAAAAGAAAATGCAGCAACTGGACCAGTTCTGGATGACAACATTTGCTGTTAGCAAGTTAGCAAACATATCCCAGCCGTATAATTAACAGTTTCTCAAACCATTGAGCTGTGTCACATTTTATCTGATCAGGTTTTAAACCCTAAAAAGGAGCTTTTATGAAATTAGAAAAAAACATTAATTATTTTCCTAAAAAACTTGAAGGTTTAAAACAGGTTTAAATTTAGCATTATTAAATCTAATAATGCTAAATTTAATCTAATATCTAATATTATCAGATTTATTTTTCCTTCTCCCAAAACCAAATGAACAATTTGAAACAAACTTAATTTCAGTCCTTAATGCAAGGCAAAAAGTTGTCTTGTGATGTGGAGGGAACTACGTCCCCAGAGAAGTTGGAATTCTTAGGTAGGAACACCGCGTGCAGAAGACTTCAGAATAAATGAAGAATATCAGTAAACAACCTTTTTTTTTTTTTTTAACTTTTCTAAGAACATCTTGACTTGTACATGAATAAGTGTGTCATCTGTTACACTGACTGTGTCATACTGAGGCTATTCCAATGTCAAGGTCAAACGCACATGTGCAGAAGCAAACAGGAATAATGAATCTACAGCACATGTTCATCATGCTGCTGTCTTATTGTACGTGGCAGTTTTAATTTATGTTGCTTTTGCAGTGTTTTATTGTCTATTTTATTTCCCGTCTTTTCCTGCTGGGCTTTTTCTAACCTTGGCTACTACAGTACAAAGTACTTTGGCAAGTATTCTGTTGTTTTGAACTGCGCTGTATAACGAACGTATGATAGAAATGACTTAGTTTAATACACACGGAGACATTACACACATTTACATGCCAGGTGTGAGGTGACTGTCCACTTGTGATCACATCACCCGCGACGCATGTTAACGGCCGGCATGAACAAGGCCGCAGACACTTCACCTTTTTTATAGGGCTGGGCCCAGACCTCTGGAAGGATTGATGTGTCGTCACAGCTACACTGACCCTTAAAGTCTCGTTGCAACCCGAGCCCGGGCCCAGATTTATGGGTGTTTTCAGCTTGTTACAGCAGATTTATCTTCACAATAAAAAAGAACAACAATCTGCAGAAATCATTAAGGGGCGTCTGCTGGAAGAGTGAGGATTAAAGGTAACGCTGGGCTGGAAAAAGAAGCTGAAAAGTTGTTTTTTTTTTTTTTTGATGATCTACAAACACTGGGAAGTGGAGCAAAAAAAAAAAAAAAAACCCTCTTTTGTGTATGAATGACTGAATGAGCTACACACAGAATGATTCCCTGGAGGACAACAAAGTTTGTCTGAGATTAATGCGGTAATGGTCTGATTGTGAAAAGCCCATTTTTATGCAGCAGCCTCCGGTTCATTTTCTACACCATAACCTTTTATGTCTGTGTTTTTTGTTGGGAATACACATGCTTCTCCTAAAACGTCGTCTGTGCTAAATTATTTTCATTACCACACCTGATTCTGCATGTCAATTTCCAAGAAGAGACATTTATAGTTCCTGCAGGGTTTTTTGGGCAGGATTTGCGTCTTCATTTTCTTTCCCTGAATCACCCTCCCTGTGTGATGAGACGAAGATATTCAAAACCCCACAGAGCGCTCTATCACCTCGTGAAGTTACTCAAGATGTCGGTAAGAATTCGAAAGGAAGCAATCGAGGAGAGCGCCCGTGGCCACAGACGGAGCCTTTAGCATAGCACACTGATAAAGACGGATGACACAGGGAAAAGTGGTGACGAGAAGCTGGAAGAGTGGGAAACAATCAGTAACAGGGGACGGGCACTGATGGCCGGGCTGGTATTTTAAAGAGGACATCTTCATTCCTTTCTGACGACGTGAGTCATCTTCTTCCATTCGCTACGGTGAGGAGTTGCGTGACCCCTGTGGGGCCAGTCCAGCTGACTGGCCCCTTCTCTGAGGCAGCCAGGATTGCAATCCTTAAGCAGGCTTGACCGACCTGCAGTCACACACTCTGCGGTTAAGCCCTGGGCAGAGGGATTTGAGATGTGACAGCATAATCAATTTCCATGATTCATGATTGCCCTGAAAGGAGGGCGCGCTGAGCAACCGGGCAGCTGAAAGAGGAGAGCAGAAGGGGAATTCTGCCACACAGCCATGTTGACTCTCTGCATCGGAATTTGCTGCCTCTGTTTATCGAGCCGTGTAAAAAACATGATTAAAGTAAAGAAAAGAAAAATCTCCCGTAAGTTTTATGGGGAAATTTGCTTTTGGCTGAACACCTTCCTGAGAAATCTCAGAGCTCGGGGTCAGACTCAGTGCAGAAGAGCACCCCGCAGCTAACTGTGAGACACTTCCAGATTACTGTACACAAAACCAGCTGCACTTTTATAATTCTCTGCACTTGTGTTTTCCAGCCTTCGCCAGAGACGTGTTTTTTATTTAAGACAACGTAAGACAGTGAGTCACAGAGTCAAGAGCAGAGACCTAGAATATATGTGAACTAGGGTGTCATATGGTAGTATAGGTCAAACTCATGTCAAGTTAGTCAACCCATCGATAAATCAAAATGCATTTTATTTTTTGTGTATATATAACTTTTTTGTATATATGTATATATGTTAAGTTATGTTAAGTTCAGCCAACGTCATTTCAGTCAGTTCCAGCTTTAAATAATCATGTAACCTTTAGCCTCCCTGTTAGTACTGAAAGGCTAATGCTAAAAATACTCACTCCACGTAACAAAGTGAAAAAAGAGCTTTGGCCTTTGTTCAAATCAGACCGAGTTTTTATTCCATGTGTGTTATAAGGCCAGACATCTGTGTAAAGGACACATTTGCAATGAACCGTGTTATCCTTGTAAAACACCAGCTTTATGTTTTCTGCCTTGAGAAACTGTTAAGATCCTTGTCAAATGGCTGAAGTCTCGAAGGAGGGGAGGAAAAAAATCCTGATCCATCAATCTATCAACTCTCATAAGCAGGAGAAGCTTGAGATTCACAAATACTCCTCGTTAATTTTTTTCCCCTCTGACGCTTTAACTGTAAGACCTTTTCAGTTCCCTTTCTAAAGCTGCTTTCAAAGCAAACAAGATCTCCGGCCTGATCCAAGTTACGTATTTCATAAACTGCAATGACGTCATTGTAAATGCCCCGGTTTCAGCGCTGCACGCTTTTTCCTGTTGCCCTCTGCGGTTCACTGATAACTCAAGGACGAAACGTGTTCATGTGAATGACTGGAACAGCTGAAAATCTGTGCAGATGTGAGACTTTGTCACTGCGGATAATGTCACAGCCTCGTAAACGTCGTCTTGAGACGAGGAAATTGAATCTATAGTCTGTCCCGTGACATTCTCATCGGTATTCCTCCCTTGACCTTTCCAAATCCTGAAAATACTTAAGACGTCTTTATTAGACACAGGCCCTGTTTACAACACATCTGACTGGAGTGGGGGCTATTTTATTTGTTTCATTTATACAGTCGAATTAGACTGTCTTTTGAAAAATCGGTTGCATACCAGATGTTACATAATTTAAGAGCAATAAAAACTATTAAGCACTTTGTGTAAAAAACATTTGGGAAATGTATCAAACAGTTTAGATCTTGGTCGCGTTAGCTAAAGCACCTGGGCACAGCGTGCTCGATAACAAACATTGCATCTATTTTCATTGATCATTTTTTGTTTGACAAACTTATCAATGTCAGTGCCGATATGATAACAGTTAGCAGACTACGACGAAGAGCTGAAAATAAAACATTAATAATGAATAGATGAAAGTCATAGCAGAAAAGTCAAAGGGACGTAGCTCTGTTCAGATTATTAATAAAAAAATAATAAGAAAAACGAAACTGTAAAATTGGAGTCGTAAATAAAGGCCTGGTTAGTCTCCTTTGTCTGGTGTCGAGCCCCTCTCCCCATTTGTTTGTCCGGCTCTCAAGGTCATGGTCCCTGCTGGCCCATTAGCAGGCCATTACTGCCCTGTGAGCTATACATGGAAAGGTTTGACACTGATGTGCAGGAGTAAGGTGAAAGAGGGTGAGGGGGGGAGTAACGCGAAGGAGGCTACAACTCAGGAGTTGATATGTCTGTCTCTCAGAGGCCAGCAGGAGGTTGGCCTCTCCTGGCCAGACGGCCACTGACCCCTGTGGAGACAGTCCCGCGTCAAGTTGCTGCCAGCTCCCTTTGAAAAACACCTCGGCCTTGCTTGAGTGATTGGCCATATGGGCAAAAGTGCCATCCAGGAACCGCCCTGCTGAGCCGGGCACGGGTGTGGGAGTGGGAAGCATGACCGCCCCCGCCTCACCAACAGGATACCAGAAATCCTAGCTGTAGTATTTGGATATAATGTCTGTAAACAAGCTGCAAAAACTGGTGGGCTGAACTTAACACATCACATTCAACGAATAGACAGAAAACTAAAAGAAATCGTACTCGCAGACTTTTGTTTGCTCTTTGAATGACCCTGTGATTCTTACTGATGAGAAGACGTTCACATTTAGGTTATCGATAGCAGACATCCCACCTCGTGGGACAACTGGTTAGTCACAACTCCTTGACTCTCCCCTGTTTCTACATCTATTTTCACCTGCTACGACAGACTTAGCATTAAAATACAATAACACAGATTGCAGTAACTTTAATTTTCTCTACTTTTTCCAAGAGGAATGATTTCAAAAGTAAAATAAAGAAACTCTTAAGATTGCCTTATAGTCAGATTAATTTTTAAAATATAGGAATCTTTGTCAAGTGCTAAAAAGGGAGTTTTTTTTTTTTGTTTGTTTCAAGAAATAATGAAAAATAAGTTGGACTCGGGTTACGTTACTAAACAGAAGGTGTAAATCATTCAACCTAATCTGAGTTGTGTTCTTTCTTCTCACATTTGCCCAAGTGCTGACTCAGTATGTGATTTAATTTAGCTCTCAATAATAATATTTGTTAAGTCATTCTGTTCTATGGTGGATGTTAATATAAACTCACTGCACCTCACTACAAAAATCACTGTGTACATACAGTATATACACACACACAGTGATTTACTTGGCTAGACTTACACAGTGGCAAGGCAGATGAAAGGGCAATATAATCAAAGAGGTCAAAGTTCATCTAGGTCTCAACAATTAAATAGGTAAAAGTTTAAATCCTGTACTTGCTAACGTGGTGTGTGACCTAACATTTTTTTTTTTTTGCTCTCATGCTTAATGTATTTCTTTCTCAGACTAAGTGCTTAGAAGTATGAAAAAGATAAACAGGGAACATGTCCATGTTTACACAGCCAACACTGCTCATGTGGAAATGTGCTCTAATTGTTTCATCTTTTGCGTATTATCAGAAATAAAAAGGGAAAAACATTCAACTGATTCCATGTTTGTTATTAAACCAGCTTCCCTGATGCTGCCTGACATAACTCTGGCCCAGTTTTTTTCTTTGTCTGTCTCCGCTTATTTTAAAATTCCTCTGATACAATAAACACTGCTCTCTCTTTCCAGCTGTCTAAGTGGACGACAACTTTGAAACGCTCCCTTCCTTTCCAAAAGTACGGCCTCATTTCAATTTGGCCTCGTACAGGCAAGAGATACACAATGTAACTCTACACTACAAGTACACAATAGTCATTATTATCATTTTCTCATCATGCTTTAGAGATTTAAAGATAAATAAATACACAAAAAGTTACGATAAGAGCACAGTTTCAACTTAAAAACATTAACTTAGCATAACTAGATCCCATTTTTAGAAATACATTTAAAATCTCACTGACACACTTTAAAAGTGAAACAAAATCCCTGTTTAATCAATAAAAGTGTTTCTTCTACCCATGTGACAAAGGTTCAAATCCTGTCTGGATCTTTTCTTCTTCATGCCCCCCGCGTTCTGCCCTCTTTTTTGTGCCGTTGTCAAAAACGCAAAGGCAGAAATTGGAAAAAAAATCGAGAGAAACAAAACCCTAAGATGGAAGATAAAATAACTCTGCCAGACAAATAACTCCGTTCACAAATAACGTGCTGATACCACAGGGGTTCGGTGGATTTTTCCGTGCGGTTCACACCACAGGTTTATGCTCCTCCAACATCAAAACTCCTGCACCTGCAGCCCATCAACCTGCATATCTATACAAATTGAAGCATCGTGAGGTTCGGGGTATAAAACTGCGGGAGAGCCAGAGGGCGCTGGAGTTTATTGATAACAGCTGAAGAAAATGGAATACAAGGCTCCTTCAAGTGGAACTTATTTATTTATCTATTTAGCTCTGATAACAAGGCTCATAAAACTATGTTGTCTGCCCCCCTGCCCCCCGCTGCCTCACCCCTTAGTGCACCATCCTCCTGCCACCCTGTGAGACCTTTGCAGCTTTAAAACACTCACGGCTGCTACTTCATCTCAAGCGGCGTTGGAAACCTTTCACCGGAGCTGTAAATCTCTCTGCCAAATATTTTTCTTTGATTTCTTTCTTTTTTTTTTTCTTCCTTCCATGATTTTCTCTTTGCTTCCAACATCATTCCTGTTTCTGCTGCACCACCACACTGCTGTGCAAAGCCTAAGAGAAAAGACCGATTTGGCAGCACTGGAGAGATGGGGGCTAAAATGCATGAGCAACACTAATCGCACATTTTACAGGAACAAATCTGCTCACATTTTGTTTGAGTTAAATGTTGCGGCTGTGCACTTGTCTCAGTGAAGGGCCGGGGGAATCCCCTCGGAGTTGGCTGTTTCCTCCCCATATGGAGTTTTTTTTTTCACATGGCTTTGATTTTTATTATTATTATTAATTTAGCAGGCCATCTGGTCTTGGCCCGAGTCACTCTGAGGTCAAACAGAACTTTCACTTAACAGTAACACAAGGTTTTGCCTTTGAACTCAAGGCAATTCAAGTTTTTTTTTTTCCTTCAAAATATGAAATAGTGTGATAACCAATAGGGTTAAGCTGACAGTTCCTTATGTTCTGACAAGGCCAAACGCTCCTCCAAGATTATTTAGATCTGGAATTAAGGGCATACAAACCCGGTGTAATTTACAAAATCTATTCAGCACATAACACACGCTTTGATCGGGTTTCGAATAATCAATTTAGCATTTCCTCTGCATTTAAATGACACACTCCGTTGTAAACTCCTTAAAACAATTATGAGAGTAACATAACCGTGGTGCAATTGCTTTGCATGTAGCCATTTTGGCTACTACCACCAAGTGAGCTTGAATAGCTAGAAATAATCAAAAGCACCAAAATCTGATACTTTTGTTTTTACTGAAACAAACTTTCTGTCCTTAATAAATAATGAATACATATTTAACAACTGTTGAACAATAATTGTACCATTTTATAAAGGAACCACGTTCAAAAAGAAGACAAAATGATTACTGCTGTTTCAGTTGCGTCTTTAACCGTCCAGCTGCATTCCTACACTCATCACATATTTAAATTGGTATCTGTTTCCATGCAGTGTTTGGTTTGCACTTTGTGTTTTGACTGTCTGATCCTGACACAGTTGATTAGGAGGGAAGTGTTGTGGGAGTGAGAAAAATGTCCAGCGGGCCCCAAGATCACATGCAAGCCTTGTTTGCTCAGCCAGCTGTAGGGCTACGAAGGCAACAGTAACATGAAACACTTAACAGCAGCTCGACGCAGGTCATAGACGCAGTCGAGGTGTCAAACAGGTGCAGGCGGAGAAGACGAGGAGAGTGGGGAGGAATAAAAGTGAGTGAAAGGAGGAGGAAAAAAGAGGTGGGGATGAGGAGACGATTCAACGGGACAACCGTCGACCTCTCGCTCTAAGCGAGATGATGTTGTCATAAATTGTAGGTCGTTAAGAGTCTGGACACCTCTTGGCAAGCACTTCAAAAGAATTCTCAGGTTCTGCCTGTTAGCTTCAGATTTGGCATGCAGGGAGGACGGGCAGTTCAGATCCAGTTGCTGCTCCGTGCGTTCACATCTGGCTGGCAGCACCTTGGCTGAAAATTGAGACTTTGAATCTCTAGAAGTTTCCCTGTGACATCTTTATGAACACTCACTGTTACCGATCCCGGCACCCTCTGACGTACGAGGCCGTATCTCTCTCGCAGTCAAACCCACAACTCACGCCCCTGACCGTTCCTCACTCAACCCTGAGAGCTCCAGGGATGGTGAAGCCGTAATGCGAAACATTTGGAGGTGTCTTCCGATTCCAGCTCTTGGCAAACATTGCTGCTAAGTAGAACCTTGCTAACTCACGCTGAATCCATCATGAGAGAGTTGTGAGTAACAGAGGAAGGAACCTGCACACCTTGTCCTGATTACGCCAGTGGAGGCCTTTTATGTTGCTCTCCTATCAATGAATCCATCTCGCCTACGCTGATTTATTAGTTGGCCTAGAAGTGCCCCTCTCCCAAAGCCTTCAACCCCCTTAAAAGTCTCCCTTTTCCACACAAGTCAAAAGAAGAACAAGAAAAAGAATGGTGTGTGGTTTTACTCGGCGCTCTGACCTGTACACTCCCATCTCCACCTACACTGTCACCATCTCTCTACAGCAGCCCTGGCATGGAAACATCGCTTGTTGTAGAGTGTGAACAGGTGCAGAGTGGACGCTGTGAGCCAGGGAAGGTACATAAATTACAAGGCAGACAGAATCACACAGCACTGCTGCCACGTTAATCTGCCAGGAACTTTAAAGGCCAGAACAAGAGCATTCACCTCGAAAAGAAAGGGGGAAAAATCCTTTTGGAATCAACTGTCTTTATCAAAGGTTCGAACTCTGATTACGACACAGTAAAACTGGCTTTGTGATAACATGATGAAGAGTGATAACCAACGTAACGCCATCAGATGCCATCGTATTGTGTCAAAATTAGAATTCTTTTAGTCATTAACTTAATATGGCGTAATGTATTTAGACAAAGGTCCAATTATTATCTGGAGTTTGGCAAACTCTTATGATGGATGTGCTGGGAAATCAATGTATTTGCTTTCTCAGCAGCAGGAGAGTATGTAGAAAATCAAGGTGAGGACACTGGCCAATCGAACGCCTGTGAACTGTTATGTCCAGTGTTTTCACATGGAACAGGAACCGCGATAAAAAAATTAACAGATAAGGTTTTGGCAGGTATCAAGCAGATCGAGGACATGCTTATATTTAGATTTATTTTCACCATAAGGACAAAATAGCAAAGTCTCCTTAGTGTTCGGGAGTTGGGTATTCAGTATTCAGCTTCAGTTAAAATACCACCTAAATTCTACACAAATACACAGGATCAATCAGGCAAAAAAAATGTTAGCATTACGCAAAAGCTGCATACAAATTGAGACAAACTGAATCACGTCCACAGCCAACTGTTCTCAGAGAAGACTTGACTCCTAGAAGGAGACTATGGATGGCTACCTAAAACCTAGAACTTCCATCTTTTTTTTGCTGAAGCAGACACAAAGTGTCAGAGCCATAAGGGGGGTGGGCGTTCTTGGCTGTGATGTGACAGTACACCGCCGTAGGGAAACAACATTTGACGGACAGGTTGATTGTGGATTGCTGCGGGATCCAGGCCTTTGCTGGCCTCCCGGTGGCGTCCGACCACGTGTCCTGTCACTGCAGGACAAAGAACTCAAGTCCCAGCAGAAGACAGATCGTCTTCCAGAACTCTGTGCAAGTCCTTGGGGCATGGTGCCATTGCTGGGGGCATGGAGCATCTGATAGTCAAACACAGGGCTGTGTTGATAGGCTGTGATGGCCAGACACACACACACACACACACACATTCAGAATCGTACGTAAACATGTACACATATTTCACACACTTTTGTCAAAGCAGAGAGAGGGTAGACAGTAGCCAAGAGAAGCTATGTCAGAGGGGAAAAAGGTGAAAACTAAATGCTGAGGGGCGACTGGGGGGCATTCCCTTTGGCTTTGACAGCAGAAATAAATCATTGCAATTATGGGTCGGCCCAAGTAAATGGGGACAGGTCACCCTTATCATTCCCAAGTTCAAGGTGTTTCCTGCTCATCTGAGCCAGACCTCGTTGCCAACACACCCGTGGCCAGTCACACAGATCTAAATGTGTTCTGAATTCCTGTAAAGCACTTGGCAGAGGCAGGACGCCGCTCGCCCGCCTGCTGCAGCCCAGCAGGCATTTTGGTGTTGACGAGATACTGATTTGGCAGCAATGTAGAAGTACAGCAGGCTGTCCAAGGTCTGGCCTGGGGCCCAATTGTGGCACATAGATGGTTTCTTAGGTGACATGCAAATTCTTGTTTTAAAATATCATTTAAATGAACTACAACAATTTTTCAGCTGTTGTTGCTAACCCTAAGCTAAGTCAGGGCTAATTTGTTAGTGCTAGGCTTTGTTTTAGGTGAAATTTGTCAACTGACTTTTATATTTTCTTTGGCAATACTTGTTACATTTAACCCAAATTGCTGGGTTTTTTTTCACCACCCTTTATATATATATATATATATATATACTCCTCCAGAACTATTTCGGTGTTCAACGCGAACTGATATTTATGGCAAAACCTTTGTACTTTTAACTCCACCATGTATGCAGCCCCAGCATCACCGCTAATGTGCAGCCAAGTCTTTAATCCTTTGTTTCTTTACATCTTTCCTTTCACCACCGCCATCTGACTATTTCTTTTCGCTTTTATCCCTTTTCATTCTCTCGTTTCTCCCTTTTTTCCCCCCATTCTTGTGGGTGTGAGTCGGGGAGCGCAGGACAGGGGGAAATTGGTGTAATGAATTTAGGGCGCTCATGCTTGCTGAGGCGAGCCTCCCTCGGCTGCTCGTAGCCATTAATCTTCCGCACTCTGTCAGAGCAAAATGTGCCCACAATAGGCATAGGGGGAGCTCAAATTGACTACCAATTACGCGCCTGTGAATAAAGGATATGGAGAGAGGAGGGAGGGCACAAT
>NC_024321.1:6519860-6537319 GCF_000523025.1 Cynoglossus semilaevis
TCGCAGCAGCGAGAAGGCCTGGAGATAGAGGATCTGTGTGATTGTGTTTGTGTGTGCGTGGATGTGTTAGTGTGTGTCCGTTCAAGGGTGAAGACTCCTCTTGATGACCCCGCTCGTTTATCTCAGGGCATACTGGTTCACGCCACCATGGGGTGAAATGGACGGCAAAGGTACTGGCAAAGGAGACAACGCACGGTCACTGTGCCAGAAATAATGTGGTCAGGTTGGGACTGTAGTACATAGTCTTAAATATCAAGGTGGCAGATTACACTGAAAAACATGGGCAAAACATGTAGTTGTATGGTGTTTGTATGTATATAGATAGAGTTTGCAAATACTGTACCAAGGTAATGCAATATAAGGTAAGGTAAATGTGCTTCTTTAGAGGCGACCAGCAGCTACACAGGCAGGATTCGTCAACATAACACAAACCTGACTAGACCCCACTGAATCTGCATATCAAAGGTTATACAGTAATAGCATCCTGCTCAGTGTTAACAATCATGTTCTAACCCTATCCAAATACATGGAAAGTATCACATTCCGGCCCTGCTTTTGTAGACACCGAGCTCCGGCCCAGATCTATTCAGTCTTACACCAAAAATGTGTCTCGTTGAAACACAGCGTAGCACCTTTGAAATGTATTATTTTAGCTGTGAAAGTTTTTCTTGGAATTACGAACTGTGCATAACTTCAGAGCAACTTGGGCCTAAAGTCTCTAATCCTGGAAGTCAAACTTCATTAAAGCGTTTGATTTATCTTCCAACATTCAGTCAGCCTTTTCCCCCCTTGCACATGTTGAGCACACCCTTCGTGTAATGGTCTTATTAAGAGGGAGTTGGTTTCCAAGCAAACTGGCCCGTGTCTCTTGTAGCACAATTAGGCCTGAATGAAATCAGACACAATTAGGGAACTTATTAGTTCTTGTCATGTTCTTGTGGGTAATACAATAAACATGATCCTCCAATAATCACAACCAGAAGGGCGGCGATCATAATATCGACTATATTTCCGTGAAACAAGTACAGCACTTTGGTTCAGTGTTATTGTAGGTGTCTATACAGTGGGCTTTCATTGTTTCAAAGGTGTTAGGCGAAACGCAGTCCTGTTAAAACATTTACATAACTCCTGTATCTAAGACATTTGTTCGTGTAAACACAGTGTCACCAGTGGACAGCAGGCAGAGTACGGAGTGTGAAGAAAAACACTTAAAAAGTTGTTAAAAGGGGGGTTTTTGTATGGCAGTACTGGGAGTAACTAAACTTGGAAGTACAGATTTTACTGGAAAAATCAAATAATTAATAAAAACATAGATTAACATATATCAGTCATCAGCCGTCAAGAATTGTAATGTTGGGATGTTGTAATTGTTCAAGCGATAATGTGGCATTAAAAACAGTTTTCTCCATTATGTACAGTTAACAAAATATGTTAACATGGAAAAATAAATGTCTATACATCTTAATAATAATATTAATAATACTGGGAACTTTGATACTCCCACACTGGGAAATTGCTGTGTTAACAGCAGATCTGTTGGAACAGGCTGTCTCTCGGAGACGCCAAGTATGCGCTTCCTCTGGGGCTTGAACTCAGAACCTTCTGTGTGTAAGGCAGATGTGTAAGCAGGCGAGATAACTGCTTTAAATAAGAAGATATCTGCAAGGTTAACTTTGTCCTTTTAGTTTCTACGTGCTGAAGCTAATAACCAATAAAATGGAAATTGGAATGCACATTGCACCATGTCACTCAAATGTACTGAAGGACCATTGTGTGTTTTTTATGTAAGTTCAAAGTGAGGCCCACAAATATTGCAGGTAAATACTGGTTGTCTGGTAAATACTTATGCAGATCTACTTTTACATTGAATGACAACATCAATAATTGTTTTTTTTTTCTGTTGAAGGCCACCAGGGTAATTTTTCCCACACCATAAAACCATAAAAATTACTCAAACTCCTGGACTGCTTCGTTTTTTTCCAGGTGTCACCTACACAACCTGTAGATGGCGTACTTCTTTTGCTTTTAATAAACAAATACTGTATGTTTTCATTGCAGTAAAGTACAGAATGAACACCTTCAGATATTTCCTGCAAACCCAATGGTCGTTCTTCGGACTATTCCTTATCGACTGACGATGAGGAGTTTTCTTTTCACAGAAACACAACAGCCAATTTCTACCTTTCAAAGCTTGTAAACTTTGTCTTTTGTCTCCACGTGCATATGGCAGTCTGTGCCCTGGCTTGTTTCAGGGGCATGCTAGGTTGTGGGTAGGTCTAAACACGCAGCGGGGGGGGGGGGGGGGCAGATGGACAATGTTGTTCTCAGTGGGGTGAAAGAGGCGTGAAGGAGGCACGGTCAGCCAACTGCTCAGGGTCATGTAAGGGTTGTGTTCCCCACTCAAGGGAGAGAGAGCAGGGTGACTCAAGACACCTTCAGCAAAACTCCTTACACCCCTCCCCATCACACACTTTCCAAACACCCACTTACATACACACACACACACGGGGGCGCAGTTTGCTAACACAAACATTATTAACAAAACAAACACTCTGTTTGATAAAGATGCGTTGGGTGTCGCTGTGAAAATGATGTAACCCACTGTGGGAAGTTACCAGTTCCCTTTTATTTGTGACATACGCTGGCCCACGTTTTGTAATTTTGGTCATACTTCGAGCTTTTTATGTTTTGTATTATTATGTTATTTTTAGCTAACTACAGCTACTTTTGGCCTTAATAGCTCAAATCTTTTGGCTAGTTTTAGCCGTCTTTGTAATGTTTTGTCTAACATCTATATCTTAAATGACTTGATGATGTTTGTTTCCATCTTAATATGCCAGGCTTTATCACTTATCTTCCTACAACATTTCTGATTGTTACGCTTGTTGTAGGTAACAACAGACCAGAAAAGAGCTGTGCTGCCATTTACCAAATCAGTGGACGCAATGAACATGACTGCTCAAATTCTCAGGTCTCAGTCACTGCTGCAGTGACTGCAGTACTTACGGTAATCAGTTCTTTATACTGTAATTAGTCCAAAGAATCAATTTATTATATATTTTCAAATTGAATCTCATCGGATCAATTCGCTCAGCTTCTCATCACCACTTGATTCCCATTTCCTCCCACACCTGTCAGACACACCTGGTCTGCTGCTAGTCTTAACCCTGCAGACTGATATTTTATATACTAGAGCCGTGGACAGGAAATACAATATCACTGCTGCACAGAGAAAGTCTCACCGCTGGGCTGCTGCTGCTGCTGCTGCTGCTACCACGCCCTCTCACACTGACTGAGCTAGAGAAAGGGAGACATCAATCTTTTGCTAATTCCTTCAAGTGTGAAAGGGTCCTTGTGGTGTCAGCCAGAGGGGGAAGATGGCCCTGGACGGAGGGAGTGAAAAGGGAGGACAGGAGAAGAGGAGGAGGATGATGATGATGGGAGGAGGACCAGGGAGATATCCTTCCTTCTGGGTCCCCTTAAACACAACCCTGGGGCTGACACCCGCGGACGAGCGACCAGATGGCAGCAGCATTAGCCCAACAAAAGCAATCTAATTAGGGCTACAATGGAGAGAAAGGGAGGAGGTCTCCTGATAGACGGTACTCAAGACGGAGAACAGCCAGGCAGGACGCCTGAGACCACAGCCAGTCAATACCTACAGCTCCCATCCCTACACACGCAGCCTTAACACACACCCATCCACACACCCCCTGGCAGTAATATAAGGGGCTATGACTTTATTACCCCTCATTAACACAAATTAGACCACTTGAGCCTCCCTGAATGGTGATGACAAATTGAATTAAGTGTTTGGAAACAAGTCAATCCCCACCCCTGGCCAGGCTGCAACCATATTGCATTAACATTCATTGAAAGGTGTGTCTGTGTGTGTGCACATATGTGTGCGTATGTTGTATGTGTGTGTGAGGAAGAAAGAAAGAGAGAGAGAGAGTTGGGGGAGGGGGAAGGGGAGGGGGGGGGCTATAAAAAGTGCCATTATTTAGTGGTAGGTGGAGTTTTCCGAGGCTGTGAATGGTTAAATTCCTTTGGAAATGATATGGATCCTGCTGGCTGTGCCGAGTTAAGTCAAGCAAGTTAAGGGTGAATAAAAACAGAAGGGAACAGATGGTTCAGTCTGAGGATTCAGCCATTAAAGAGCAGACAGTCACATTTTAAACAGAGACCATACACATTTAGTAAAGACGGTTAGTCCACAGGATCCAGATCTAAACGGAGGGATATTCACACACCGGGGATTTGGAGCTGAAAATGTTTAATCCTCATTAGACGATTGTTTTGTGGAGATTTAAATAGAAAAATGTATGCAATAAAGTTGTACATTTTAATTTACGTTATTGGTTTATTTAACCTTTTATTTAACAAAGACTTTAACTTGAATGCTGAAATGCTTAAGAAATATTACATTATATCACAAATAAAATTTTATTTCACTCATTTGTCCATTAAACCACAGGTTGTGTAACACATGTAAGCACATTTAATTATCCAGACAGATAATATTCTGATTACTATATTAAACAATAATGGTTGGTCTTTGACTCTTTACTACAGAAATATAGAAAATATATTTCTTGTGCCCTAAAACTCTCTCCAATGTTTTACACAAAAATAATAATAAATAATAATATTTGATAAAAATTATAATAATAACACGGTGATTCATGTTAACAGCCTATGTATGTTAAAATAATATTGATGTTTTCTTCTTATTTCAGATTATTCACTTTATTATTTACTTTTTCATTAACGAATTATCAATTAATGATTTATAAGAAAATAACTGTTTTCTTCTTTTTGTTTAGGGTTTAGTATTTGTCCTTAAGTTAAGTAAGGCCTTCCTGTAATAACAGTGATATTGTTGTGACTGATTAATACGTTTGTAAGGCCTTCCTGTAACAACAGTGATATTGTTGTGACTGATTAATACTCTCTAATTAATTTATTAAAAGAAAAGGATAATTATCCTTGAACGTAAACTTTTTTTTTTTTTTTACTATTTCCCCATCTTGTGTTTACAGATATGTCAGCATCTGTTCCGGTCTTTCTGTCGCCAGCATTTATCATCTCCCACCATTGTCAAGTCACAGTCAGTTTGACTCAATGCTTACGGTTGTAAAAGTCTGACACCAAGTGGTCTTCAAGAAGACTACAATTTTCTGTATGTCTCCCAAAACAAAATTGAGACATCAGTGACTTTTTATGGTGAGACAGCTGTGATAATTACTATGACGCATCCCAAGGTTGGACACAACCCTAACAGCTCACATTAATTAATGCCGCACATGATTTATAAAGACATTTGTTCTTTTATAACTAATTAAATTATGGAAATACTTTTAAACACATTTTAAGAGATAATATCATGCACTTAAACACAGAAAGAGTCATTGCAACCCATAATGCCATTTTTCAATTTATAACTCACACATGAATAAAATATCCAACACGGACCACAATGTTAACTATCATGGTGCAAACTGTTAGATGGTCAACATGCTCAAAATAACATTACAAGTATAATGAAACAGGCACAGCTCTCTGCTAGTTTTAGAATTCATTTCTACTTTACTGCAATTGCTGACAACTGTCCTGCTTATAAGGATACGAATGATAAAGACATATATGATGAAGAACAAAGCCAAAATCATTCAAAGATAAGGGATGTGCCAAGCTAAGCAGCTGCTGTAACAACTAAAGCACCATCTCCAAACCAAGTACGATCTGGTGGATCAGTCTCTTAGACAGAGACACCTACAGAACACCACAGCAGGGTTTCTAAATCTTTTTTTTTTTTTTTACTCGTCCTGCTAAATCTTCCTTTCAAGCATCACCTTGACACTTCTCCACATACACACCACCGTGCTCCCACTGGAGTGTTTTCACATCTTTGTACAGCATTTCAAAGCCAAAACAAATCCTTGGCAAATCCGCATGCAAGTAAGGCATCGACTCAATAGTTTAATCCAGGGGTCACCAACGTGGGGCCCGGGGTCATCTGGTAGCCCCGCGGACTACTTAAGGTGGCCGCAGGCTATGTTCTTAAAATCAAACCAGTCAACAGGATGGTCACAAATTGTACTGTTACTGTGCTTTTTGAATCAGTTATACCTGCAATGATATTCAAATGGTCCATTGACGATGGTAAGAAGAGTAAAGTATAGAAAACGTCCCAGCAGCATTGTCACATTGTCTGTATTAAACAGGGAGCTCTATGTGTTACTAAGTGGACTTTTTAATCCAAAGAAAACATTTGTGCACAACATTGTGCCACTCTGTCAGGCTAACAAACTCTGAACCGATAAAGAGTGTGTTTTGTTTTGTTTTGGAACTCACCAAACATGTTGAGGTGATTGTTGAGCGCTGGTGCTTGGCTAAGATGTGATGCTGCTTTGATGTGGTGCTTCCACCTGCAGTTGGAGGCTGAAAGTCCATCCTAAATTGCGCTTTGACATTTTCAGCTGTTGACAGCCTCTGGTTGCCTTACTGTCGCCTAGTGCTTAACTGGGAGGCAGCAAACATGCACTGACACATGTCTGCCTAACCGCTGGACGTTGGCATTGGTGTTGATCATCCATAACGTCAAGAGCAGTTTAGCAGTGCGTGCTACAAAAACGTGCACGGACAGAGGGCAGCTGTTATACTTTAAACAGTCACTGATGGCCACAATAAAAGTCACAGTAAAAGTCAAAGTAAAGTATAGAAAACGTTTTTAAATGATCATTTATTAAACTGATACCAAAAATATCTGATTTTTTTATTGTGATGATTGCATTAAAATAGTAATAGTAAAAGTATTATCACAAAACAGAAGCAATATTACAAAACATACAAGAAGTACCAAATTCAGCCACTAGATGTAAGCATTGCATCTGTTTTGTCTCCTATTCCCAAATCCAGCAGCTTGAAGAAGTCTTGTTTACCCTGCGGCCTGTACCCAGAATCCACCTGGAAGTGGTACAAACGCACACTTGTGCAGGAAGCTTCTGCAATTTCCTCCCTCTTGCGTCACAAACGTATTACTGTGCCTCTGAACTAAACCACAACCACATGGGACCTGGTACAGTACTGGAATTTTCCCACTGACACAAAACACATGACCTGTGTGTTCTAGCAGCCCAGAGCCCCTGGATCACTGGTCCAGTCCATGAATGAAGCTCTTCTTCTGCAGCTGCAGCAGCAGCAGCAGCACCTGTTCTGTGTTTTTACGAACAAGCACACGAAGAGCAGCACATGTCATATTTACTTTATCTCATTTATACTCACGTTTGAATTGAAACATATTTTAAAAACCTTTCTTGTTTCCATGAACATATGTGTCTTGTTTGTATTATTTGGGTTCATGTTTGTATGCGGTGTTCAGGGTGAACCCTGAACACCGCATACAAACATGAACAGCCTTAGTGTATAGTAGGTGTGGTCCCGGAACCTTCATTTCATTTGTACTCGAACCAGTGAAATTAAATGAGGAAAAGCCATTACGTAGTAAGTAAAGATGCATCTTCAACACATTCAAAGTCATCAATTATAATTTTAATTAAAAAAAGAACCAGATTATTCAGAACATGTTTTTACTGACAAACTGGTGGTGGTGGACATTATGGGAATACTATTGATTGATATTAGTATTCCAAATTTTCCAAATGTACAACAAGTATCAAAATAAACTGTGCACACATTGACTCTTTACTCGATAATAAAAAAATGTTTTGTCTCAGTTCAGATATTGGTGTTATTGATGGAGCTAGAGCACTGAACTCCAGCTGACACCATCATCCACTCAGACTTTTCTCCTTCACACTTTAACAAACTACTGTGTGTTTTTCCGCATGATTTTCTGCAAATAAGTGTCAACAAATCACCAAAGGGCCACATCGTGAAGCCTGAGATTGGCATCATCTTCCATACGATCTATAGAATGACTTTCATGCTTGGCTGCGGTCTAAATTTCATACCCAGGCGTTGCTAGGCAACCGGACTGTCCACACTGCAAATGCATTGTGGGAAATATTTTTGCCAAATAAACACAGTGTACAGCTCTATAGTCAAGAGTAATTTTTGCTTTTTGAAAACTAATATATTTTTGTTTTGAATCTTGCAGCAGATACAGGTCATGTTTCGATCACCAGCGGTGTTCGACTGCGATTATACACACATCTGCAGGAGTCATGTGACTGCAGCAATCAGCTGTTGCTATAGAGCTTCTGATTAGTCCTTATCATTTGTCAGTGATGAACAAAGCAGCCTGATAACACAGCACTTTAATGAATGCAGCTGTCTTACATTTTCAATCATCAGAAGCTAAGCTACAATCCACAAATGAACAGATTGATTTTAACTCTTGTTTTTTTTAAACTTTTGTTTCATGTGTTCAGAAGCAGGTGAGTGTAAATCCCTTTTAATCCAATGTTTTCTATCCTCCAATCAGCACAGCCCATACATCATATACGAGACATGCACGTAAACATGAGGGTGAGGATTAGGTCTGCAAAGAGGAGTTCATTTTAGATGTTTAATTATGCAACACTTTAATTAAATTATTGCTATAATTAGGTGTGGATTTTTACACCAGACCGCTGCATATTATTGATCACCCTGCCCCTGAAGCACTGTAATCTTTTGATCAATATTGTTTACAAAGCTGGTTAGAATCATTCCAGTGTTTCCATGATGACAGCTAATAAGATGTTATTAATTACTTTAAGCAAAGGGGGGGAAAAAAAACTAATGCTCAGAGACATCGTTGTACAATATTTAAAAAGAAAAAATAATGTGATTTATTTTTCTTCCTGACCCTTATCCAGTGTTAAGAGTGAATTTTCTTAAAAAATAAAAATGTCATTTAAATATTTTTTACAATGAATTTAATTTAAATGATTGTTATTGAGAAAAACTATTGAAGACCCACAATGGGAAAATTCACAGTGTGAGTTTTTGTAAGGTACACACGCCATTAGGTATGTGATCTATGGACCTACTGCATTTAGGGCAGATGTGTATCTTGTCCTCTGGCTCATCACCTGCTCTGGCTAAAGTAAAACAGAGCAGGGCAGAGACAGGACTTTGTTACTCTTGGCTGGATAATCAGTGCGTAACTGTAACGTGGAAGAGCCCAGTTTGCAGCATCCAAAAGTATTCTGTTTATTACCAACACAAATAGTGAAAACGATTACATTTCAGGGAATGTAAACTTTGTTCAGTGACTGTTGTAAACTGAGTGGAAACTATTAGATATTTTGTGCTGCCTTGAAGAGGTGGCCTCATTTCTGCTTCTGATTTCTCAAGTGTTTCTGAACACACACACTTACCATTTCTTCTCTTATATTCTGTGCAGAAATAACAATAATAAAAAACCCACAGCCTGTTGAGAAGAAAGTTTAATTTAGCTCAGGAAGAGCTTTTGTTAAGACGAACAAGCCTGGGAATAAGGCCTCATTGTTTACCAGTAGAAACTGAATTAAGAGCTCCAACTACTCCACTGTGAGTGTGAATACCAGCGCAGGGTAATATGATATGTATCTCCCATACACAGCCTTGGAAAGACAATGACACACTCGCTGTGTGCTCACTGTGACACATGGGAAACGGTGAATTTTCATTTTTAGAATACATTCAATCTGACATTACCAGCTTTTCAAAGGAACTATAGTGAGCTGAACCCGAGAGCAGTGAGCTGTTGACAGCACTGAGCTGACACTGTTGTCTTCCTGATGCACAGCCGCACTGTCTGTAAAATATCAATGCTAACAGCCTACAGACAGGGGAGGGAGGAAGAGAAAAGACCAAGAAATTAATATGGAGTGAGGCTGTGGTGTAATCCCCTCTGTGGGAAACAGTGCTGGATCTCCTTTGTACTAATCAGCCTTTATTATCTCTGCAGAAATGGAGTAAGGGGGGTGGAGACAATAACAGACCAGGTGGTTTGATGTCAGGGGCACAACATTACAGCAATACAGGTGAAGAGACTGTGTGGGGTCCAGAAGAGGCATCATACAATTTATTTTAAAGGAAATTTAACCATCCATTACTATCTGTCCAGTTTAATATAAATTATATTGACCTTAATTGAACGTTTAATTACTACCAAAAACATGTCATATAATTTAATGATCTCCTAGGTTTGTTTGTTTGATTAGCAGAAGATATTTAATTTTTTTTGCCTATTACCGTTCCATAGGCCAGGGGTGGCAGACATAAGGCCCATGGGCCAAAACCGGCCCGCTAGGGGTTTACTCGGATACCCACTTGATAAATTTTGAAAGTAAAAAAATGTGCAAACACTTAATGTTGGTGATGTTTTGTCAAATTATATTTCACTAAATATGAATATTGTCTGATATAATACTTTATTTGGAGGAAAACAAATGGAGACTTATTGTTATTGATTGGTAATTATGTTATGATTGTACTGGTCCAGCCAACTTGCCCTCTAATCAGGCTGCTATGTGACTACTGAACCAAAATGAGTGTGACACCCACGGCATAGACAGACAAATCAATTTTGTGAGTGTCCAAGAAAGTGAAAATGCAATTGAACACAACAATCACCAATCATCTGTACAATTACCTGCGGTGCAATATCAGTAATGTCAAACAGTTCCAATAATCTCCTTGACATATGGCAGCTTTAAATCTGGTCCTTGGTTAATGTTTAGTTCACACAGTTTACAAAGTAAACTAAGTTTTGAATCATACATTTTAATTGCAACATGAAAGTGTCTGTGTCTCAAATGGCAATTCATATTAATAACATATTCTCAGCTGCCACGGAGCCAAAAGGTCACTAGTCTGCATCCCGGCACAGCAGATGGCCTTTTTGTGACGAGTTTGTCCAAGTTCCCATTTTTAGTCCAAATGTCTGTTAACATGACCATCGGGGATTATAGTTAATCAGACACTGGAAATAAACCAAAAATGCCACAGTGTTTCATGACTCTAAATGCGGCCCTGCAGTGGGGCTGGTGACCAGCACATGACATGTTTAGTAAATGACAGCTGGGGTGTGCGGGGAAGTGGAAATAGCACAAATGCTTAAATATAATTTGTGAATGGGCTACAGTGCAGAATACTATATGTGAATCTGTGCACTCTCAGTATGAGTAGGATCAGTACCGAGCAGCTGGAGTGTTACTATGAGAAACCATTGTGTCCTTAAGGCAGGAAAGTGCAGATGGTGTGAGCATTAATGTAAGGAACAATGACCATTAAGAGGGTGAGAGCTAGTGTACTGTGCTGTGTATGTCAGCACTCTTGGTATAGTAACAACTATGGGGGAAACAACTTGTAAGTTCTGCATCAGATTAGAATGGTGATAAAACAGAATATTTTATTTCATGACATAAATTGTGATTTTTTTTTTTATAACTTTATGACTTTAAAGGTAACACCTCATGAACTCGGGAAGGCATTTATTTTTATAGCAAGAGTCTTTTTGTGTGGTGTATTAAGCATTAGACACTGTTTACAAGGTGCATACTGTCAGCTGATCTGCTTCCACCTGATTCCTACTAAATGGGCAATTTAAAGAACTCATATATTTCAATCAGTGTGATGTCACCTACAAACTTCCAGAGTTGCAAATCTATTAGGGCTTTTACAAAGACATTTATGCCAACGTGATATCTAAAAAAGGGCTGTTACAGCAGCCTGACCCAAAAACAAAGGAGCCTTAAAAAGATATAAATAGCACTTGCTCAATAGATGTTGAACACCACATATTGGTCCTGTTTTCAATCGATCCTCACCAAAAGGCACTAGAAACTTGGAAGATCATTTCAGCTGACAGTACATCTGCAGCAGCCAAACAGCCGCTGAGAAATAAGCTGTTCACGCTGCGATAGAAACTTAATAACGTGTCGACCTCAGTTAAACACCAGCGGGTTTTGGTTTCAAATAAATCCTTTCTGAAATTTCTATTACAGCCACAAAGCTGTAATCCGGCCTCAGATGGACGGAGCTGTTGATCACTGAGCTCTGCCAGCGGTCACTGCGTCCACGCTGACCGAGAGTCCAATAACACCTGACTTTTATCAAGCTATCCTATGCGAATGAACAGCACAAAAAAGTGTCACCAGGCGGGTTTGAATGCTTTTGTAATACCTTTCAGAACCTGGTGACATTTAGTTTAAAGTACAGCAGAATCTGGAAGATTTTTTGAAGAAGACTTCTTCCAATTTCAAAATCACACTGGCACCAAATGGGTGTCTAATGTAATGGGTCTGAGGATACTGTCCTCTTTACCCCACTCTGTGGAATGACTTTCATGCTCAGCTGCTGTCCAATTTTATCTCCAGGAGTTGCTAGGCAACAGCAACATCCTTATTACAAATGTATTCTGGGAAATGGAGGGACAATAAATGAACTCTGCAGATCTGTGACTTATTATCATCCTTACACGCTGATGTCAGGGGGGTCAGTGAAAGAGAATCCTGCTAGGTAAATTGTCAATTAGCACGGGCTGGGGAGCAGAGTCACATTAGAATTGGGTTTGACTTGAATGGAACACATTTGGTTTGCAGTGATAAGCTCCTTTGTGTATCACTGCCAAAAGGCAGATTTATTCAATAATGAGTTCGATATGGGTTTTAACATTGCAATATCTCACCTGGAGAGAGTAAAAATATAGTAAAGTGTGAAAAAAAAATAGATAGTTGAGTCTACACTTCAAGCATTTTCCTTTTCTCCGAAACTCTCACACTATTTCTCACCACCTCTATTTTCACACCATTCATCTGCTGCTCCTTCACTGTAATCACGTACTTCCTTTAGGGGGTTATCTTTTTTTGCCTTTGTTTGGCAGCTCCAACATCCCTGAAATATAGCCACCATCTTTCCAGTACATATCCAAACCATGTAAACTTAAAATATGTTAACATGTTTATTCTACTTCACAGTATGGAAGAGGTTAAAGCTGATTTCTAATGTAGCACCACCACTACCCAGAACCCATCAGTCCGTCTGACTGCACAACTCATATATACAGTCTGACCCAATACTTGTCTTCTTCATAGTGTACCAGTGGGTAGATAAAACTAAAAACCTTCAAAATCCAAAACACGAAAAGCATTACAAAAATAATCTGAAAACAAAACTGATACAATTTAATCTGCAAAATGGCTAATTGACATACCATCACTCCTTCAACACATTCACACATTCAAAACCACAAAGACCATTATAAACAGCTCATCGCACTTTCATTCATTTCAGTGTTTGTAATGTGAATAGTTATATTTATTTATGTTAATATCCAGTCATACGTGGGCATATGCTCCAGAAAATCCATCTCCACCTATAATTCACAGATTTATATGATATGGTTATAAATATTCTCACATATCTACATGCAATATTTACATAGAATACTGGCATACTCACACCCCCACATACTATGCTGTAGCTCTACAGTTGGATTTGTCTCAGCAAGGATCGGATTTCTATTTATTAATATTTAAACTGATCGTTCATTTAATTGCATCATAGACTTCATTTTCTAATCATCGCTGGATTGTGTAAAGCCAGAAGGCATAAATCTAGCTTCTACAGTGTGCCGTGATTGAGGGCCGTATGTCATCATGTGGGATCTGACAGAAGCGGTGCGTACATTATCCAGATCACTCTCAGTCACTCCCCTATATTGCAGCATAATCAGGTCAGTGAAAGAGAGAAGTGCTGTATAAATTACATGTTTGCACTTGCATTACCGTACCAACTCACAGGGGCTTATGTTTGACACCAGTGGTCAACAAAAGGTCAAAATGTCACAACAGTGAGAAGACATGTTGTTATTTACTGCAGAGGACTGTTGTCTCTGCAGACCAAAACTGCAAAAACAGGAACTGGTGAGCTCAGCTGATGTCATTACAAAACAAAGGGAATGAAGTCATTGTGGCGGTGGTTCCCCAATAAAAAAAAGTGACATTTTAAAAGTGAAGTTACTGAGTTAAATGTAATATATTACTTCGATGTTTTATTTTTTATTTTCAGTGGCAGTACATATTAAGAAATAACTATTTATTTTGACCAGTTGTTTGACTGTAGGGCAAAGTTTATCTCGCTTTGCCAGCAATTGAGTGTGGAAGCGATGAAATATATATATATATATATATATATTTCATATATATATATAGTATAATAAGATATATAAGATTATTGTTAACTTTAGATCATTATTTCAATGTATTTAATGCTGAAACACAAACAACGTTCCAGCTTTTCTGGAAACAGAGTCTGCTCCTTCAGTCTCTGATTCCAATGCCGAGTCCATTTATTAAAGTGTATGTTTAAAAAGCACTTATGCCGATCTAACAGTCTTGTGGTGAAACGTTTACCAATTAAACTCCATAACCACCAATTTACTGTACACTAACTGCAGCCATTCGACTGTAAAGCTCTTTCCTTCCGTGCACTGCAGTGAAGACCAGTGAGAATTAATGAATCCTGTAAAAGACATTAACAGCAAAGACTAACTACTGCTGCAGAGCATTAGCTAAATCTTAATGACCTGCCCAGGGAGGAATCCAGTGGCCGCATTCTGGGTGATAACTAAACACCTGAGATAAAAGAGAAAGATAAATTCTCATCTTTAAACTTAACTGTTTGCTAACACTCCTGTCTTTCCAGCTCTGCAGAAAGATTTGAATTGCGGGAAGACAAATTGCACGTTGCACATCAAACCAGCCGTCCAGCTAAGACACATTATATGATCATGACAGATACATAAATGGTGGGACTAACTAGATTATATGGGCCCTGTCTGCAGAGTGAGCTAATGGACGCTGAGGCATAGAGGGAATAAGACCTGTTAGCTGGCTGCGTTCGCCTGAAACGCAAGCCCGCTAGGCCTTTTCACCACTGTTCTCACAGAGATAAATCCCTGTTGCACTTAGTAGTCATCCATTTTTAATGCCACGGTCTCAGCTGGAGAGATGCACCAATACAGGAGGGAGAGGAGCAGAAGGAGGCAGGGAAGCAAAGAGGGAGGAACAGCCAAGGTGTGGATGACACCATGCATTCAGATGCTTCAGGCTAATGTACGTACAGTTGTCTTGATGCAGTGTCAGCAGCTTTTATGAGGTTGCTGTTTTCCCTTTGAGACAAACTCAAAGAGAGGAAAACCCTTCATGGAATCATTGTGGTTGTACTGTAATTGTGTTCTTTGGGCTCTAACAGCTTCAACACTTAAGCAGAAGAAAATGCATGGTTCACAAGGGATGTTTATGGGTGGTTTGCCAGAGCTGCAAAATGTACATTCAGGCGAGTAAAATGTAAAAATATGGCCTCAAGTCAACCAAAAATGTCTACCAATTAGCCCAGACAAATTGGGTAGCTTGAGTTAGCTTTAGGGTGGCTACACAAAGGTAGCAAGCTAAAAGGCAGGGAAACAGATTATTGCAGTAAAAGATGACCTGTAAACGTTGCAACCAAGAAAGGAAGAAGCATAGGTAACACTCAATATATGAGATATTAGCCAAAAGTTGCTATTAGCTGATGAAAAAAGTCAACCATTACAAAAACAAAACCAAGTTTTAAGAAGAAAAAAAAATCCTTCTAGGTATCTCAAACACACACCAGTTGGGCTGAATACAGAGAAGCTACATATTAGCTGAAAAAATCACAACGTTGATCCAAAATAGATAACGTTAGCTAAATGTATAGCAACTACAGCTAAATGTAGGCCTTCAAACTGACAAAAACTGACAGGAATGACGTGGCAGTATTGTGTATCTTGCCAATATAAACAGTATTGCGCTCACTCAAGTGGTTCAATTTGTTTCCTTTGTTTCCATAACCTTCCAGAGAATATGATTCAAAGATGTCAGTGGCAGTGAAGCCTGCAGAGGGCCAGCCTCTCAATCAGCTTCTTTGCAAACATGATCTGTTCAAATGCTGAAGCAGAAGCCAAGATATTCAAGTGTAGGCCGAGCTGGAAACAAGCATGGCACTGTGTTCGTCCTTCAGAGAGCAATCTCTGAGAGAGCGGGCAAAGGTTTTCCTCAGAGCAAATGTTACAGCGAGAGATTTTCTTTACCGAACGTTTGTTTGCAGCACACGCACAAGAGCTTAGCACTTAATCCACACACAGCCTGTGTTTGAGTGACTTATTAAGGCATGGAGTTAACAGAGCTGTAAATGTGGTTTTGCTTTAGATTGTAAAAAGGAAACAGACACAGCTTTTCATAGTTTTAAACTTTGGTTACAAAGCAAGTTCCTAACTCTCATTTTGCCCATAAAGCAGGTTTTTGGCCATAGCCTTATTTTGAGTCATTCACAAAGCAACAATAATGCATCGTAATGTGTCCCAGTTAGTTGTTTTGATTTATTAGCTGCTTTATGAAAAATTGCAAATTAAAACTGGGCTGCACAAGTGAGGAAGAAAGGCATATTGCCTTCGAGTTAGCCCAGAAAAAGATCGAGAGTTTAATATTAGTGGTATGATAGCTAACAGGAATCCAAAATATTGTCATTCTTAGATCTATACAAATATTCATAGATGGTTAATGAGTCTATAATTAACTAGTTTTCATTGTACTTTTTACTGAATGTCTGCTTTTCATTGACATTATCAGTGGGTCTTCTTCATGTAGGCAGCCATGTTGAATCGCCATGTTTTTTCCATTAACATTTTTTGGGAAGGTACTGAACCACAACACAACTTAACCACTAGATGTAGCTAAATATTACACCATGTACTGTATGTTTAACTCCCTCTGGCTTATCATTCCGTCTGTAAACCACAACATCACTCAGTCTGGAACTGGAACCTGAGACTCTTCCACATCCTGTGATCTACAGAGGAGCAGAAAAAAAACAGACACACACACACAATGACCACAAGGCTACACATATTTGATAAGTTTTTTATTTCTCTAGTGAATTCATATGTTGTTATTCTGCACAGCAGCATATACAGGAAAATTGTGGTAAAATATAAATAACAAAGTTCAACAGTGTTTCTTTTCTATTAACTCTTATTCATTTAATCCAGAAAAAAAAGAAAGAAAACTCTGTTAAAAGTGGCAAAAGATTCTGTCAATCATCACTTTGTTTTTCAATATCCGCTCTGTTACACACCCTTCAGAATGTAACATTGAACAACTAAACTTTAAAAAGTATGAGTGTAACCATTACTATGTACAGACAATCACCATGTGGTGAGCAAACGCTTATTAAGAGCTTCTTGGAAAATTCACTTCCGTCGTGTTAAATGCAACAAAATGAAAATACAATCATGTTATACAAAGATCAAAAATACTATCAAAAACCCTTATTATAAATGGCAGCACTATTATCGATAAACTTGCTGTTGACATTTTTTTTTTTTACACTTTTTTCGAGTTAAGTACAAAATCCTTTTGAGGTAGCGCCCTCTGAAGTCACTTTGTAATGTTAAAATACTGAATAAAACATCACTTTTATATACAATACAGCAAATCTCT
>NC_024321.1:6537354-6545922 GCF_000523025.1 Cynoglossus semilaevis
CTGCTTTTTTCAATGTAATTTGATATTCCTTTGGTAAACAAAACTGTCAGAAATGTGCAGTCCTGCAAGTGACACCTTCAACCGTACATTCACAAACATTTTTGCATCTTTATTTTGGATAAGAAAGGATGGGACAGGTTGACATTAAACAGACATTCACCAGTTCTTTTTGACCCTTGAAATGCAACCGTCCAGCCTGCAAACCCTCAAATTATGAGTAAATAATAATAATGATATCGATATTATGAGAACACCTGACCAGAAGAGAGAAAACAAATCCAGTGTGTCACCCTTATTATGGAATGTAAACATAAAAGAGTATCTCTTTTTTATAATCATCTCCTCTTCCTAGCATTGGACTGAGAAGAGGTTTGGGCTTTGCAACAACTGATTATAATGTTCTCCAGAGAATATGAGCCTTAAACAGAGGCCACATTGTCTTTTTACCTCCTCTTTTGCCCTTCCCTCACAGATTGGATGTCAACTTTTCAAAGCAAGTTGGGGAAAAAAGAAAATGTTACAGAGTTATTTGGAACCAAAAAAGCTCTCCTTGATGACACATTCTTCAGCTTCGTTTTGTTTTTAATGGCAAAAAACTCAACTTTGGTTTTCTAAGACGAGGAAACGGAAGGAAAACATAACACAGAGGGGAGCTTGGCTCTCCGTTACAACTTGGTGGAAATATGACATTCATCCCCTTATACCCATGTCAGTGTGTTTCTCTACATGACCAAAATACTATAAAGATTTTTATTCACACTTTTGTGATTATAGGTGTATTTATAGGCACACACACACACACACAAGCTCTCAAATGACTACAGACTGGGAAAAGAAAAATAAACTCCAAATGTATAATAAAGCATAAAATTATTCTATGTGGATAAATGAACTATAAAAATATAAGAGATCTTAGAGAAATCAAAAGATAAAATCAATATGTTTTTTATGAAACTGGGAATAAAGGCTAGAGCCGAAATTAAAACAGTCATCTGGAAATTGTTCAGTGCAATTCTTTTTTTCTAGATAAAACTTTATTATAGTCTTAGAATATTTTCATCCTCTTACCACCCACTGCCCTCCCTCCCTTCAGTGGTCGCTGGGAAGGCTGCTCTTTGGACAGTGGACAGTATTTTATCGTGTGGGCATTGTCCCCGTTGGCACTGCACAGGGGACAGGTGTAAGCTCTCAGAATCGGGCACACAACCCTGCCGTCCGGTGTCTTCAGGACGTGGGAGCCGTACACCTCCTCCGGAGCTCCGTTGTTCCGGCAGAAGACGCAGATTTTGGGCTCCTGCTTGCTCCTGGACGCGGGTTTGCGCATCTTCCTCTCCACGCCGAACAGATCGAACCCTGCCAGGCTGCCACCGAAGCTCATCTCACGCTCCGGCAGCTGGACGCTGAGCGGGTTCTGGAAGGGCCTCAGTATCGCGAAACGCTCCTTTAAGTCCAGGATGGAGGCCGGTGGAGGGCTGCCTGATGGGCAGCAGCAGTCCAGGTGTCCGCTCTCTCCAACGCCGCCCGCGATTACGCACGGACATTCCGGGGCATCGTCCAAACCCAGGGTCGCCTTCAGGGACTCGGTGATGGAGTTGGGGTTCTGGGGCATGTTGAGCTTGTTATTCTTCGTCACCAACGTCGTCAGCCCCAGATAGTCGTTCCAGAAATTAAAAGTGTAGTCGTAAGGATTGCGCGCGTTCAAATAGTTGTGGTTGAGAAAATCCATGGTCACTTCTGGACGTGAAAGACTGAAGCAACAACAACAACAACAATAAGAAGCAGTGTAATCCGTGAAGTCTTTGTAGCCAGAGTGCGTGGTAGCCTTCTCCAGGAGTGGGTCATGGACAGAGGCGCGCTCTCCTCTTATGTTCCTGTTATGTTTGAGCTCTTGTGCAAACAGGCTTTCTGGTTATAAGGAGCAGGAGGGCGGGGCGCACAGCCATCCATCCAAACCAAGTTTCTCATCAGGGTGAAAGCAGACTCCCTCTGCTTCAAAGCCACATTTTGGCAGAGTTTGGCGTCTTGAGGGCAGCACCAATCATTCCTTCGACATTTCGAGTTCTTATTAAAGTTTTTTATTTCTCTTTTCCTTGCACACACCAGGGAGAGAAATACCTTGGCGCACAATAACCTCGAATTTAACTACTTAGGCTCCTCAAGAGATGCATTTGTGTCCTCGTGTCTCTGTCCTGGCTGCGTAAACTTTGCACTTGACTCCCGGATCGATATCGTTAATCACTATTGGAGAGAAGCATCGACACCAAATCTGAGGTTCTGCACACGCGTTAACCCCGTGTGCGCCAGGAGCAGTGGCTTCCCTCCCTTTGTTCCATACATGTTACATGCGGGCATTGTCATACAGTGGAGCAATATATGGACTCATGCATCATTTTATGTTCAAACTGAGTCAAATACATTAAAGAAACCGTACATGTCTCAGTGTGTCCTGCTGCAGAAGAGATTTATGGCTTCATATAGACGACACAATAATCTGCAGAGAGTTTTTGTTTTCTAACTCCATGTGTGCAGATTAGATTATACTGATCCTTTTTTTTTACAAAACATAAATAAAGACGTTTTTGTTTTTGTTTTACAGAGGGCTGTGTTGTATGTGCACACTATTAGTAAATACTGTATCTTTGTATTCTCTCAGTACTGACTCGAAAAGCCTACAAAATCTACACAAAAACATCCCCTCCACAATACACAATGGTCATGATGTAAACAAGCTGTAAGACGTCATGTAACGTTTCAACAGGGGGCAGCAGAGAGCAAGTGCAGCTCAGTATATAGTATTTCTGACCTCCTCTCTCTGGCTGAATGAATCAATGTGAGAGAAAAGAAAAAAAACAAACCCTCCAAGAATAATGTTCACTGTCAGGTTTCAGCTGAAGTATAATTCTGATTTCACTTAAACCCATCGTATCAGTGCACACTGCGTTTGTCTTCATCTATACATGTTTTGAACTCTAACATCCAATGTATTGGAAACATTCTCTAGTCTTTCTTAAATGGAATCTGATTTGAGACTTGTTACTGTTGTTTCTCAGGTCTGAACACATCATAGGTACAATAATGTTGTCAATTTCTCAATGTTTTTTCATTAATATATATTTTTATGTATATTAAGATGCATAAAGAACACTACACTGGTTCGATCCCCAGTCCTTCTGTATGGAACCTGAATGTTCCCTTCATGTGAATGCGGGACTTCTGGGAACTCCAGTTTCTTCCGTCAGTCCAAAAGCATGCAGGATTATGTCAATTGGACACTGTCTGTGAGGGAAAAGAATTGTTTTATCTATATGTGGTCACACTTTCCCAAGGATTGTTAGCATTTGTCTGTCTTCAGGAAGTTTGGGCCAGTGATCAGAAGTTTGGAGCTACAGTACGTTAAAACTAGTGATTGTGAGGACTTAGTAAAAATGAATGGAACCAAGAATTCTTCATTATTCCCATTGTCGCAAAATCAGCCTGAAACTGCCTAAAAGTCCTTGTCTTTCATTACGCAGAGTTCTACAAACTTACATTTTGGAAAAGTTGGCGCTCTTTATTGAAATGCAAAAAAAATTACCATCTTTGTTTGCAGAGACTGGTCCCTTTGTGGACACTCCACTTACATGCATTCTTAGTAACAGTCAGACCTGTTACCACTTGATGGTCTTTCCTTCTATCAACAATCCAGTCGTTCTAGTGAGATACCAAAACTTTGTATTTTGTTTTCATTTCATTACTAAAAAATGTTTATTGCGTTTCTTTCTGCAGCCTTTATCTTCACTCCTAATCCTTATCAGAACGTACTTGTGAGATATTTCTCCCAGCACCGTAATCCTCATACTCTCCAGAGTATCATAAGTGTTCCAGGAATCTTCATATCTACGTCTTTTGTGCTTAGAGCACAGAGGCGAGAAGCTCATTGCATGTAGCCTGACACGTATAATCTGCTGATCCCCGACTGTCTTGCACCATTTGTTTTCATTATGAACTGCCTCTTATGTGACAATAAATTTCACATTGTATCTCAGCAATAATCCTGTCAAATCACAGGAGCATGGCTCTCCATTAGCCAGCCGGGAATCATCATCATCCTGACCCATCTATTCATCCGTCCTGGTTTCTGGATGTTAGGACCCAGAGGGACTCTGAAGCAGCTGTCCTAAACAATCCACACTCCCCTCGCAGGATGGCGGGCCTCTGATCCTGCAATGAAGGAGGCAGTTCAGGAATGTGGAAGCAGCTCCCTCTTGAAAACAACGATAACACGAGTGACTGGTGTTCTAATTAAAACTTCCAGGGGGGAGGTGGTGTGAACTCACTGACTTGGAAGGTTCACATCTATATTTAAGGAATCTAATAAGAATCTGCTACCTTTGGAGTAAAATGGACGAATAAAAGCACGGTTGACTGAGCTCTGATGTTTTTTTTTCTGGGGCTGCTCTCTCTCCCTTTGTTCTGTCAGCTC
The DNA here is from genome assembly GCF_000523025.1 of Cynoglossus semilaevis. Classification (NCBI taxonomy): domain Eukaryota; kingdom Metazoa; phylum Chordata; class Actinopteri; order Pleuronectiformes; family Cynoglossidae; genus Cynoglossus; species Cynoglossus semilaevis. The sequence continues at coordinate 6,541,817 of NC_024321.1, forward strand.
AGCAAGTTAATATGAAATAGTATTGACCGATCATTGGCTTTTTTTCACTCCCAGGTTCTCCCTGTTCTGCCTGCTGCAAAATATGATTTTTATGATGAAGCATTAATAATGGATGTAATCGCCAATTATTTTTTTGCTAGTCAGGGCAGATTGTGTGCCTGGTGCATTTGTTGCTGCAGTGTAACTGAAATATTCATGGACTCATTATTCCTTAATTCTGTTGTGACTAAAAGGGATTAATATTAACTGGAGTTAATTCTACAGCAGCCTTAAAGGTTACATAAGAACACCAAAAGGCTGAATGTCTGTACGGTTAGCACCTCTGCTATAACCCTAAACCATGAAAATGGCTAAAAGGTTACAAAAAGGTTTACACAATAGAACTGTGTAAAATTGGAGAAATGTAGAGCCAACTAAATCTAGCAGTTGGCCAACAAAGATAGACGAAAACAAAGGAATACCAGCTGCAAAAAATATATTTTAATTAAGTAGAATTTTTGAGAAATAGTGAAGCCGAAATAAATTCTAACTATGCTAACCAAGAAGGTAGTAATTTAAAAGATCTAAAACGTAACCACAGTATCACTGAAACACATAACAATAGGAAACAGTATACAATGGACATTTTCCATGCTGATTATTTTTTAAATAGCGTTAAATAGCGTTCTTAACAATAAACTTCAGTTGCTGTCAAAGACATAGTTGGTATGATTTTTTTTAATGACTCTTTTTTTCTCGCAGCTCCAACACAAAAATGTCAAATGAAAAATATGTAGCTGGCTGAGTGGAGGGGTAGCTTTTATTTTTAATGACCAAATCCAATTTCCAGCATGGGCTCATTAGCAATCGTGTGAGACTCGTGTCTAAACTGTGCTGTTTGTGTTTCAGAATCAGTATTAAACAATGCAAATGAAGTCAGATGAGCCTCATGCTGAAGACAGCAGCGTGATAATGTATGATTTATACCCACTCATAATGCTAATTCTCCACTAATGTTTCATGCATTGTTATATTTATTATTATTATAGTTATGAACACAACGTGCGCTGCAATCGGTGCCATGTATTTGGTGTTTAGACTTGAAGGGAAAGAAAAATCTGCTTTATTCATACTTGAAGAATAAATGATTTATTGAAATGTGGAATGCATGAAGACATCTTTTTTTTTTTTATCTCGTGCATTTGCCTGCACTGACAGAAATAATTTAAGAGCCTGCACTGCACTGCCTGCACTGACAGAAATAATTTAAGAGAAACATAGTGGCATGCTTTGCTTCAACATCAGATTGAGCATCTCTAACCTCACAGGCTAAATCAGGGAACATGTTTCTCTTTGCAATAGCAGAATATTTTTGCGTGACTGTCAAGTTGTTAGCCTTTTGTTCCCTGCTGCTTAAAGTCAGAGGCAGATTTTACCAGTAGAGAAAATGAATGCATTATAGGGAGGATTGTAGAAAACCACACACTAGTGGCATGCAGCAGTTCAGTTTAAAACATAGTAAAACCTCCTAGTCTTTGAGTAGAAGACATGTCAGCTGTGAACTGCTAAAAACAGTTGATAATTGGGAAACATACACAGAGTTTAATAATTGCTGCATAGTAGACAAAGGTACAAGCTGTTAGAAAATAAATTCGCCAAAAGGTTAGCCAACATTTAGCAAAACGAAATCATGATTAAATATTTCCGTTGAAAAGTTGTGAAATTTCGTACCAAATGTTTGACATTAGTAGCATGGCAGAAAATCCAGGCCACGTAAAGCCAGTCCAAGTGCCAGGGTTGGCCCCGGGGCCGACCTTTGGATTTAGTTAAAGATTAAAATCCAGGCCTCACCTCCAGCTAGATACATTTGTAACGGCTAATACTGTTTTTCATATAAGAACCGACCGCCCCGCTCTATTTTCATGTTTTCAGTGCAACATATTGATCAATGAAACAATGCATAATGGGATTGCAGGCATGGCTGAAAAAATCCATTTGGCCGCAGCAATAGCTTTAATGAAGATGAATGCTGAATCATTCAGTATGAAAATAAGTCATGTGCAATTGCACCGTGCACTGCTTATACATTCTTTTATTTCAATCATGGCACATTTTTTGAGTGCTGCTGGATTTTTAGAGCCTGTGCATACCATGTGTTTCCTTCCACAGCCATTAGAGCTATGTTTGTGATTATGCAAATGAGAAAACATGCAGGAAATTCAATCAGAGGGCAAATTAAATTCCAACCTGAAAGATTGCACAACTGCAGGGTGAAGGGGGGGGCTGGATGGTATAATATTAAGAAGGCAAATTATGTTTAATATTTGTTTTTTTTTAGCAGCAGGACGTCCACTCGGACAGACCAGAGCTTTATGGGCTTAAGGTCAGCCCTGGTTTGGTTTAAGAGAGCTGCATAAAGGTTTGATTATCCTTTGTTCCTCCCAGAGATGCGGAACAGAAAATGCAGTTAATGGGGAAAACATTTCCATATCAGCAGTGAAGCACTACAGCAAGCATTTATTCATTTTGATTATTGCTCCGTCCCCAGAACTAAATATCTCAGTGCTCAGTTTTCTTTTGTTCCCTAGATGAACAGCAAAGAAAAAAAGAAAAAAAAAGAAAGAGGCCATTATTGCCTGTAAACTCAGAAAGCTATTGTGCTGCAGCACGTGTCACTGTAGATAACTGGTGATTATTCTGCAGTAGGGCGTCAGAAGCAAAGCTAAAAACACACGAGTCAATAAAAGGAGATGCAGCTGTTACTAGGACTCAGATGTAGAACAAATACATGTCTTTCTGGAGATAAACAGCACTCTAGAGGTAACCTGTGACCTGGAGTCTCCCACCATACAGGGAGGCTGTGCATTGTTATCCTGATTTACAGCTTTAAATGAAGAGTTCACCATCATTAGTACTGTTCTTTTAAAAAAAAAAAAAAAAAAAACCTCTGGACACTGAGGTCTCATTCCCCATCACTGCACACATAGGTTCACATTTAATGGACGTTGCTTTTTTTTTTTTTTTAAGAATATTAATGCCGTCTTCACAGCAATGTTGCTTAAAGTTTGGGTAATTTAAGACCAGTTTGTAACAATTGATGCAGCTGCAAAGCAAGCATTTGCCTCAGGCCCACAGAACATGAACTCAGGGTTAGGACCTTTTTGTGGAATAATCCCACCACAAAGAATAGTAAGAGTTGAGTGAGGGTCCATACTACCACCTCTGACAGATATCCAATTTCAGCATTGAAATGTAATGTCAACATTTGTCTGTAACCCTGAGGTGCATTTGCTAAAATATTGTAGAAGTTTAATCAGCGCCGAAGAATTGACGAGGAGCTCCGTGTCAGTCGAACCACAGCCTGTAACGCTGGTCACGTCCTTGGCTCGAATCAAAATTAGAGCACGACTAATTTATGAAGGAAATACAAGTTGAGGCAAATTCTTATCTATAGTGAATAATTTAATTACTTGACAAGTTTCTGTCAAGGTCACATCAACACAACAGTTGAACTTTTTCCTCTTTAGCTCATGCTCCCCAGCTGTCCAGGGCTGAAGTTTCCTGCCAACCATCTACATAGTTTAGTTAAGTCTACACAATATTTAAAGATGTTCCAAAGTTATATCACTAGTCCATCAATAGGTTGCAGGTACAATTACATCTCCATACACGCAGTCTTCCTCCAAGGCAAGATTAAACTTGCTTCCACTTCCTCCTTTGTAGGCGCTCGTCACAATCCTGAGCCAACCCCTCTCACCCTGCAAGACAGAGAGAAGTTCAAGAAAATCCAAATATAGATGTCAAACTCATTAGCACCACCAGGTCTCATGTCCAGCTGGCACATGTCTCATTGATCTGTGTAAACAGTGAACTTCAAATCTGGAGGACAATCAAAGTTATCCTAACTTAAACGCAAAGTTATTGAAAGATTTGATTTTAATGTAATTAAATCTTCACTAGAAACATCTTTTGCTAAATGTCATTTTACACTTCATTAAATCACTGTCTTCACTAGAAAAATCTTTTGCTAAATGTCATTTTACACTTCGATATACCCTTGCAAATTCAGTGGGATTGTCATTTACATTTCATACCCAAGTCATTTTATTATTAAATGGCAAGTTTTA
>NC_024321.1:6545964-6565764 GCF_000523025.1 Cynoglossus semilaevis
CAGGACTCACCCATGGCTCTCCCCAGGAGTTGCGCACAATCCAGTATTCGGTGCCATTTTCTACTCCCCAGCCTGCTACTGACACAATGTGGTTGATATCAGGGGACTCCACGTACTCCGAGTACAGTCCCCCGGTGTAAGCGTCCAGTTTATCAGTGGCCATGATTCCACAGCTGGAGGGATGAGGATTTGTACATTTACGCAAACAGAGCAAAGGGGAATTGCTCCTAAAGGGAATGCTGCAGGGATATGACTTTAATTCCAAAGTGATTAAGTCAAACCTGATAGGTCCTCCAGTGAAGATCTCTGCCTTCATGTCAGCTGGTCCACTGATGACTCCAAAGTCACCGACCTGCCACATGGTGTAGTTTCTCACAGTGCTGCACTTACCAAAGGTTGTGCAGGTCCCACAGGCATTGAAAGGTTCACATTCTGGAGAAAAAAAAGAAAAAAAGGATAAGTCATCACGTCCAAACTGTGAACCACTGTTTGAGGAGTTTTGTTCTATTTTACCTTGGTCAATTGCTTGGTAGTTATTGCAGGTCTCATCAGGGATGCCATTTGTGTGGGCATACTCCCAAACCGGTGCATGGTCTCCACCATGACAGGTCCCAGAGTCGGCACAGTCCAGGACATGTTGGACAGAGAGATAAGCAGATGGCCATACTCCTTTACGCTTGATATTGATGCGATCTACACAGATTGAAACAAATATGCAGCTTTAGCTTCAGTACATTTAGGACACAGCTCTCTAATGCTACTTCATGGTTAAAGACATTCATACACAAAGTGTCTAAACAGTTGTTTTGCTATGGTTGTCCTATTTAGATGGCAAAAATGAGAACCTGTGTAAGCCATGAGTATAAGAATACTTTTGCCCAAGAAAACCAAATCAGCTGTTAATCAAAATGTGTAAAAGAACTAAAAACCCCTTACCAGCCATTGCACTGGTGCTACCATGAGCCCAGCAGGAACCACAGTACTGGGGAATGTGCTGGTTACGAGTCGTACTAGCGTAGTTGACGCCATTTACATTTCTCCAGTCCCAGGACTTGGGCAGCTGAATAAGGTTGAGGATTTCATGAGGTCGAGGTGCGGTTCTAAGAAAACAGCGACAAGTATAACGCTTCAGACAACTGCCTACAGCCTTCAGCCAATACATATTTGCAGTAACCAAGAACACACTTCACTCCAAAGTCACGTTTCCTGGGCCCCGGCTGGTAACATCTCGGCCTCTTACTGACAAAATGTCTTCCTGTAACAACAAGCATCAAGAGCATGACCACAAACAGCTGCAGCTGAGCCATGTTGAAACACACAGCAGTAAACAATGGGCCACTGGGGTCTGCTTTAAATAGGCCACAAGACAGGCCTGACCGGCCGCATAATCAGGTTTTATTGATCTCACCTGGGAGTCACTTCCAGGTGCATGATGGGACAATCTTGCTTAAAGGATCCATTCATGCTGAACCCATGAGATGTGATGGTAAGGGTTTTAAAGGTTTTTACACTCTGGGTTTTCTTTAGAAAATGAAACAAAATGAAATGCCTAAATGTTAAGAAAACAAACAGTAGAGAACAGTTCTGGGTTTTGTTTGTTTTTTAATGTCTTTTATGGTCCGTTCTTGTCATAAATACAATATTTTATAATCCTTTTAGTGCTCTACATATAGTGGATTGCTTTCCTGATGTATTTTCCAATCTGCAGAAATTGAAAGACATATTTATTGGAGAGGATCATTTTAATTCATTTTTTAGCATTATTTATTTATGTCATGTATAGACACCTGGCCAAATTGGACTGGAGCGTCTGCAACCTTCATAGATAATGAGTTATAATTTTAAATTATTTTGTTTTATTTATTTTTTTGGTAAATTGTAATTCTGGGCAGGATTGTCATCGTTTCTGAGATATGAATTGATTTAATAAGTAACTTTAATTCACCTTAATTGTTTGTTTTACATTTTGCTTTCTATATATATATTAATTTATTGACAACACTGTCCAAATTCTACATGTGGTTTACTTTGTCTACTGGGCTTAGTTGGTTAAAACAAAATCACCTAATATCTAAGTATCATTGACATTAGAGGAGCATCGCTGTGATATCTCCATAATTAGCTTGTTGAGCACATCCCAGTCCTCGTTACTGTCAACATGATTAACGTAGTCAAAAACCAGGTGATTGATCTACAGTATGTATGTGTTTGGATGTGCAGTAGATAATATCTGTGTTCGCTGATCCGTGTGAAGCTAAGAGGTCAGACGAGTTCCTCTGACATTTCCTTCAGAAGGACTTACATGTTGTTCACTCACCTGTCAAATATTGAGAATGGCCGGACGTCAAGTAATTGTACGGTCAAATCACAGACGCTGGATTGTAGGTTCAAGCCTAGTTCAGCTTCTCATATACAGGGATTTAAAATGGTGAAAAAACTCTTTCAGCTTCTCTTTTCCTCTGCTTTTCTGTAAAATATTTCATAAAAATATTTCTATTTATAATTTTTGTTATATTAATAGTTTATATTCATATCTGAAATAAACTAATTTCATGATGACACAGATTTTAGTACTTTTCAGCCCAGAACAGACCAGTTGTTTTTTAAAAAATCTTTAAGTTCTCCTCCACACTGCTGGAGCTTTTTCCCTTCATTTGTGGCCCAGATCTCTTGTTGCTTTAAAAGCAGCCACATTTTCCAGTTGAGAAGTTTTTTGAAAGACTCCTGCCTGAGCTTGATAAACCACCTGTCCACCACCGAGACCAAATCCCTTGACCTCACGGTTCACTGTCACAGCACAATGTCTCACATCCGTCTGACTCAGCTGCTGCAAACTATGACAGTTAAAAACACAAGTTTTTCTTCTTTTCAATGAAATTTCATCGAGCACTGGAATATGGTCATAGGAAGAAAATTCCAGGAATGAGGGATCAGAGGAATCCCACTGATCTTCAACAGTCCTGTCATAAAGCCCAGGATGTTGACGGCTCCTGTGGTTCAGGAGATGTGAGGAGGATTAATGAGGATAAGCAGATAAAGGACGACCACTGGAGGTGCTCACATTACATTAAAGTATATAATAATTTTATTAATAATAAAAATAATACATTTAGCATGAAAATGTTTAATTAAGTCCAAACTGCAGTTGATATAACACTGTAATACTTACCAATAAAACTTAATTATAATTATCATTTTTAATACAGTCTAAAACTGCCAGCCTCTGGAACAGTTCTGGAACAGTTCTGTGTTCAATCCTGCAGAACTGAGTCTGGTGCGAAACACAAAGGTCTCCCCACAGACATAAACCCTTTGTTCTTTGTGTGCCGCAGCTCGTCGTATTTCCCACCTGCGCTCTCTTCTCTCTTCTCGGACACTGAAAACACACCTTTGTGCGAAAAAACTCAGACCTGATGTGTTTGCTAAGCCCCCGACTCAATGGACCTCTGACCTTTACCACTCCTCACCCTCTACTGTGATGGGATTTTTGTTAACAAGTCTCTCAAAGTTAAGAAAGACAATCTAAAAAGGTAGGCTATGCCTGAACGTGTAAATCCCACTAATCTCCTTGACTAAACTCCCTCCTGTGGAGTTAGTCAGCATACTTGTGCACGCACATATGGTGCACCATAAGTTAACGTCTGTTTGGTTGTCTGGATCACCATTGCCGCTACCGCCAACACTATACAGAGGCTTAATCCTGCAGAATTAGACCACTGAGGCCTAGCTCTTGACCAGGAGCCATTGGCCCTTGAAGATAGCTACAAAAGGAAATGCCCGAGTTCTTTACCTTTGTAAAGGTAACCTACAGAGAAAGATAGAGAGAGAGTGAGAGAGGAGAGAGTTACAGTTCCTTGAAGTGCCATGTGGAAGAATGCCTTCCCTGCATTGATTGTACCTATTAAACATTTAGAAAGCCCTAATTGGAGCATGTGCAGGCTCCATCCACCGGGCTGCGTTAATGGCTTTTTGCATATTGCTACAGCTGAGTAGGCTTTGATTTCTATTCTGTAAAGCAGAATTAGCCTTAGCTACAGCAGTATTATGAGCGCACAAGCTTTAATCTACATTTGTTGGGGAGCTCCAGACACAAGTAACACACTGACATGAAGACAGAAGTATTCTGACACAAAGACACAGCTATGATTTGTTTTCCATGGTGAATGTTATCAGGATGCAGCATTATATTTATAGTATTATTTTAATTGTGACCCTCTACAAGCAGGGGCTATCTCCCACTGTAGAATAGCTTTGACAGAACCAATTCCCTGCTTCTTCTCCAAAGATTTCTTTACATCTATTAAATACCAGGGTGGAATCCAGGAAGCAGCAGCTGTGGCAGCAGATTTGTCCCGGTGTTTTCTAAAGCTCAAAAGCATATTTATGTTTGGATATTTGCCATGATAAATGTATAAAATGCCATTTGTCATAGCTTTAATAATAATAATAATAAATAATGGGCCATCATTGAAACATTTGTAGTGTGTGTTACAAATATGCAAAAGATGCAATTAATACTGTGTGTGGGTGAGAGCGGATACAGTAACACGTTAGGTCTTAACCCTCTTTTGCCAGACAGTTACTGCTCATAACTAAAATACATATGGACTTATATTAAAAAAATTAGCTTAAAAAACAACAACATCAACAGTTGTTGATTGTATTTGGTACACAATCAACAAAAACCCTCTCTCATCAACTAAACTGCTTGTTATCCTTATTAATGGCGTCTAATTTTTATATTACCCTGATTGATTTTACAGTGTGCTCACACCGAGGTGCTGCCGCCATGGTTCGCTCTTTAGAGAGCTGTTATTTCTCCTCAGACTGAAAGGCAGGTGGTCAGCTGGTGCAGTGGACCACCCTCAGCTCCCTTCCTCACTCCCTTTATCTGCCATGATCAAAAGCAAACTTGCCTCCTTGATACACAGGCTCATCCATATGCATGCCGAGGCTTAACAGTCTCAACTGGCCCCCATTAGTCGTACAGTCAGTCTGACGAGGCGCTATTTTGGAGAATTTGCATACAATCATTAACAGATTAATCACGAGTGACAGTCGAGGGAAGGCAGCGGTCAGGAACCACACGGGAGCTGAGTTGGACTCTGACCTACTTGTACCAGCAGATCACTGGCCTAGTTGGTTTTTATGAGATTCAGATGATTAAATTGACCCACTTTCTACATGGTTTTGTGACGTGAAAAGGATAAAAGGGAGTCTGCCTTCCAAAAACAAAAAAACATGGAAAATTATCATCTTTAGAATGCAAAGTGTCCCTGGGATTTCAGTCTGTTTCTATTTTTAGACAGTTTTCTAGGTATTTTTTCATCATATTTTACCTGTTGCATAAAAAACTCCAATGTTTTCATCATTTCATGATGAAATTTCAGGACATTTTACTGCAACAACAAAAATTTCAGAGAAAATTGCTAAATATTTAGTTTCATCAATGTGATTCATTTCTGTATTATTATATTTTATTATATTATATATATTATATTATGTTTTTCTTAAAATAACATTTTCTTAGCCCTATATTTGATGAAAAATATAATAATTATGCCATTAAGAGCAAACCTTTTTTTCAACATTTTTGGTTGCTTATATTTGCTCAGTATCCAATTACCAAATAAGAGGAAATTAGTAGAAGAGGTGTTACTACCCAAGAGTGACTGAAAAGCATTGAAAAATATCTCCTCAACTTTTTACCCTTCCATAATTTTTTTTTCTGTTTGGTTGTTTTTTGTACTGTAGTATATATTTTTTGTTTCTATTTCAAAAGCAAATTGATATATAGGTCACAGCTCTGGCTTGGTGACCTTCTGGTTGGACAGTGTTCTCTTCTGCTGCCTGTTGAACTCTGGCCACTGCTGGCCCCTTTTGTTTTGGACACGTTTCTTGCCCCAGAAGCTCATGCTCTTTTGCACTGCTACGTTTTCAGTCCAACTTTCTGTACACATTCTTTAGTGTTTGACCATGGACTTGTGTATAAATTATTCAAGCTGCTCTCACTCCTACCAAATCTAAATCTGCTTCTGCACTCAGGACATAAAAAAAGAGTTTTATCTGAACTAAATGTCTGCACTTGTTCCATCTGTCATGCCATAAGGCTGCAGGCATGTTAAATGATGATAAATGCATGATGGTCAACAGTAGCTTATCAGTACTAGACATTCTGTAATTTTGCAGAAAAAAAACAAAAAAAACATAGCCTTTTCGTTACAGACAGTTTTGTGTTTCATATCGCAAATACTACAAGCGGCGTTGTTTGCATCAGCTTTCACTTCTCTGAGACCACTCCGGGGGCTCCAGCTTACTAACACACTTTCCCAGAAAAGTAGCATAACTCGTTATGTGCAGAGAACACTCGTAAAATATGTAGGCCAGCTGTGTAGACTGTCAAGGCATACACTCGTCCTGATGATTTCATGCTTTCTCTTAATGATCTAATCCCTTTATTGCTTCTACATGAATGTCACTGGCTGTTCTCTTGATACACACAAACATTTAAATGCCACAGGGTGAACGATCTTCACAATCGACTTGTAAAAATTGATTTTTTTTCTTTAACACAGATTTACACATGAATGTTCAGCCTGAATGAGAGTGTGTGAGAATGAGTGTGCATGAAAAAATAGAGGCTGTTGATTTTGTGTGAGCGCGCGCGCCTGTGCATGTGCACACCACTCTTCAAGTGCGACCATGCTACATCACTCATATCTGGGCTATAGCTGTCATGGAAAATAATTTGTCAGCACCTATTTACAGCACAGATGGACTCAGGCTTCAGCGTTCCCATTTACCTGTTGCTGTGCGAGTAACCGAGGGTGTTGTGCTAAATTTAGATGCACCATATCACCGGGGCACCACAGGTATCAATCACACATCTGTCATGCCGAGAGAGAGGAAGGTAGAGGCGAGCAAGGCTGTGCAGGTTTTCTCAATGTTAAGTCTTGTGGTGACAGACTGAAAAAACAATATTACACTTTATAGATATTATGAACGCCTACAAGAAAAATAAATTATCCTGTGGTATCTTTTTTATTTTTAAGATGTGGTACCAGGGCATCAACTATATCCTCTCAAAGTTCCCAAGATATCCAGAATTGTTGCGGTACCAGTAGTGGCCACCAGAGCATAGATTTAAAAAATGTCCTTTTGTGGACAACAATTAAAACATTCTCGATCAACATTTATTTCCTCTTCTGTGTTATTTTGGTGGCTCTGTAATGGTTTGGGGGTGTATATTATCTTGTAACACTGTAGGTAAACAGTGGTTGTTGAAGATTTACTGTATGCACATCATTGTACAATACTGTATAAACATGGAAATGCAGAACTATTCATTTACGGCAGATAGACAAATACAGTTTCTCTGAAAGTGATTGAAAAATGATCCTAAAACGTGTTTCACTTGGTAAAAAACAGAAAGAAATCCCTGATAAAAAGGTAATTTCCTTCACTGAGCTGCATGTCTTTGGATTTCATTAAACACTGCCTGTTGTTGCACTGTGTGCACTGATCCTTCTCTGCAGCGTAATGGGTTATTTCCAGGGGATTTTTGACACAAGGTTAAATTGTAATGAAAATGCTGCCTTATCAGAGGAGAGCTTAGGTGGAACAGTCAGTCTTCTAATCATTATGAGAATATGGAATAAAAGCCAATCATTTAACTGTACACAAAATACCATAGGAAGATAAATGAGAGTTGGCTGGAGAGAACTCTGACAACAGCAGGTATGCAGTGGACTCCCCCGTACAGGAAAGATAGAGCTGATCCATATTTGTGTCCAGGATAAGTGGCTGTGGTTATGACACAGTTACAGCTAAATCGTTGAATTACAATGTCCTTACACAGGTTAGGAGTTGCCATAGTGATTGCTCTTGCACGTAGTTCAGAGTTACATTTTCTTGTTGTAAGATGTTGAATTGAACCCAGTTGTAGACAAAGACATAGGAGCAGTTTTTATAACAGCAACCACAACAGTGAAGGTACAAACAAATAAACAAGGTCATAATACAAAGGATGGTCATGGACTGAATGATGAAGGAATACAATAAGTGGCTGAGCTACTCAGATGAGTTATTAACTAGAGGATGGGGATGACTGGAGCGAAGTGAAGGAAGTGAGAAAAGGTTGCTAAGGTATGAAATAACAATAGACAAGTGTGGTTAGTGCCCTTGCCTTACAGCATGGAGATCGCCAGGTCACTGGTCAGATGTTGTTTCCACCCAGAATTCCAAAACGAATATAAATCACATATTCGTCTAACATTGTTATTGGATGCTTATTTTGGAATCTTGCTGGGGGCCGGATTGGAATGTTTTGTGGAACAGATTCGGCCCACGGGCCGCCAATTGATGATCACTGCTCAGAGGCTAAATGATTAAGACTAATTAATTCATATATGATCTTTAATTGTGCTTTTATGATTTATACAAATAAATTCCTATCAGATATACCAAGTCCCTGGGCTACAGTTAATAATAGCACATTGAAGTCCACAGTTTTAACCAACCTTTTTATGGAACCTAAGAAACCTGTGGAAACAGCTGCAGCTGCAGCACACAGGTACAGTAGGTCTATTTATAGAAGTAATAGCACTTTAAATGTGCCAGGGTCGATGAAACCACAGCAGGCGGACTTCTGGACTAAATAGTCAGATATTTATGCTCAACCCAACAAAAGGCCTCATGGTATTTCAACCACAAAAGGCACAGTGATTGGAAAATGCACACAGTAAAAGTAAAAACACATGAAAATATCCTAAAACCAGGCTGTTTTGGTTTACATTTCTTTGTCAAAGAAGGGATTTCATTTCACCAGGCCTTGGGTTAGTGATTAGGGAGAACAGCTCGACAATGTATGAAATGCAGGTGTGTTTCTTTGACACAAGTAATCCTGGGTTTTATTGGTTCTGCACTCCCCCTCCAAGGGCCATGACCACTTGAAATTCTTTACAGCAAAAACTCTGCTTCAGAAGCCTGTTTAGCAGGGAGTGGGAGGAGCCTGCGCCTCCATTTAGCCTGATTTCCTGTCTTTAAAAAGGATGAATGACCAGCTTTAGGCCATTGAGAGCTCTCTCACCTACAGCAGCTTGTTTGATCTCAACAACTCGGCCACAAACAGGTTGAAAGAGAGAGCGCCCTTAATGTCAAGGCCACTCTTAATGAGTCTCAGTGGACTGGACCAACCATAGGTCTGTAAGAAAATGTAATCCCAGGATTTAGTACAATGACTTCCTGTATGCACGTCTGATTTTATTTATTTTTTCTGTCTTCTGGCTAATGAAAAACAGGACAATATAGTTGACATGTCACAAACTCAAATCCTCCTGTTATTGAGTAAAACAAAGCCGCTGGCTGTATTAACTTCCTTTTATAACACAATCTCCAGAAAAGATGGTTCAACCTTTTAAATGTGAACTTATCAATTTCTGACTAGCAAAAAAGCAGAGTGACATTTTCTCTAGTCATTTATTTTTTTAAAAAAGGTTTGTAACTACAGCATTAGGGGTCTGCATATAAGGGTAATGCAACCATGTAATAATAATAATAATAATAATAATAATAATAATAATAAAAGTCTGTTATTTGTCTCACAATGGGGACATTTGGGAGTCTTTGCAACCCACACAGGCTGCTACAGGAGGCACCTTTAAGTATGTGGGTCTTCTGAGGCGTGAACCCAGGACCTTTTCCTTCTGAGGCAGATGTGGAAAGTGTGTTTGATTTTCACAACTAAAATAACTTAAAAACTGAGGATAGCTCTGGATTAGTATCTGCCTATTGTCCAGAATTCCAGGTTTGGTTAAAAGATCAGATTGAACAGGTCCTGACCCATCGCTCAATTAACTGTTAAAGGGACTCTATGATGTGTCCTTGTGCTACATGCCGTAAACAGAGGTAAAAAAAAAAAAAATCCAACTATGATTACTGAAGTGTAATAAACTTATGTATTTTTCATCAATTTAAAAGTGTGATTATGGCATTGTTTTTACTGGAAATGTAGTTTTCCATTCACTTTCTTGTTGTTTGAGTAAACAGTGGATATTATTACCAACATGTATCATATTCCACTCTCCTACTGAAGCTTTGCTACTATCAATTTTTATCTGAATTTGGGGTTTATGAGTTTAATTTACCATAATCGGGTTAGTGTTCATAAACAAAAGCTAATCCTAATAACCTCATTGTTTTGTTGTTATAGCCGTGAATCCATTACCTGGTCTTAATGATGTTTTCTAGCAGAGCTTCACAGGGATTTAAAGACGATATCAAGGCCTAATCGGTTTATAGCAATTTGATTGACAAAAGGCAGAGACAGCGATAAGCAGGGGATGAATTGAAGTGGCTTTGTATTGACTCCATTTATGCACTGCACAGAAAGCCACCGAATAGCCAACTAATCATGGCTCTCACATTGTCATTTGCATATGTTAATGGAGCAATTTCAAGGTGGGGAGTCGCTGCATGAGTGTGAACACACATCCGCAGTCCAAACTTGTCATTTAGCCAAGGCTCAGCTTTGTGTAGGAGACTTTCCTGAAATCTTCCACTGTGCTAGGTACCCCCCACCCCCCCACTGCCTCTACCCCATCTCTTTGTGTCACTGTATTCCCTCCACTCTGTTCCACCCCTTTGTTTGCTTTGGTGCAGTTTCCTTGGTGACTGAGCCCTGGGCCCCCAATCAGAGGCCCAAGCTGGGGGGCTGGAAGTAGGGGGGTTTTGGTGAGGGGGGTTAAGGGCTGGAGAAGGAGGCAGGGAGAGAAAGACAGGCCACTGATTCTGACATATACATGCATATACATACACTCACATGTGTTTTTTGAAAACTACACACTCCGTCCATCCCCAGGCCGTCAATTATCAGCGGGTAATAGCACAACGTTAACTCACCCACCATTAATACTCCAGTGGTGGATGCATCAATGACAGCGTGTCCTTGTCTTGACAAAGAGAGCAGCTTTGAGCTCGGAGACACTCAAACAGCAAGCAACAGAACAGGCATTTGGGAGACATTTTAGTAGAGACAGGGACTGTACATGGAGTGATGTGTAGTGAAGGCACTGGAGAAAGACAGAATGGAGGAGAGAAAGCTCTCTTGTGTTTTTTGGAGTTACATTACTTGAACTTTGACTTCAATAAACATCTTTCTGTGTCACTCTTTTTAAGTCAAGCTGGTTGGTGAAATTATGACAAACAACTACTTACCACATCAGTACTGCTACTACATACTAAGTGGGCAGTTACTACAATAGAGCGGTAGACTATCCAATCAGAGCACAGTAACAACACAACAGCGACAATGTTCACTGATGCCACAAGGTCGGTGATGTTACACAAAGACATGACATCAGTTCTGCTCACCATTCTGGGCTTCAGTTAGATGATTATGGTTTTTAATATTTTCTATAACTGCAATTATAATTGACTAAGACTGGTCGCGGTGGCCGTCTTTGAAAATCTAGTGCATGATCATCGTCGTAGTGATCATCAGAAAAGATGTTGACTGATATTGTGAATACTGTGGCTTCATTTCCTTCATCTTGTATACAGTACAATTCCTGCCACTTCCAGAATCAGTGGCACTTCCTCTCTCCCTCCTTGTTTATAATAGCCATTCTGACATCACCTGTCAGAGAAATTATCACAGGAATTCAGGGAGGGAGTTGTCTTTGAAATGTTAACTACCACCTGCCATTGCTACATGCCTTCCAAATCTCAGGAATTGATCTCTTTTTTCTCTCGTTTTTAATCCTGACTTGTTGCTTCCTGTCAAATGCTTGATCTGACATGTTGTTATTCAAGTACTCTGGAGGGGGAGAGGAGGGGGGGTGACCCCTCTAACACTGTTTAATCACCTGTGTTGTCCAGCAGAAAATGCTCCTGCTCTTTCTCCAGTGGAGGGGGCAGGGAGTCAATTTTGACTCCTGGACTTCAAAGTGGCCTTGAAAGTTGATCGCGTTGTTACTCCATTAGCCTTCCCATTCCTCCTCCGCTCTCCTTCCCTCTCCGACTCACCATTACCTGGATTCTGGACAGAGTGCTCATATTACACCTCGGTGATTGACTTGCAGCCACATTGTCACGTTTCCTTCGGCTTTTGTTGTGCTTTAATCATCTGTTGCCGCCTCTCTCCTCCGCCCCCAACCTCGGCGATGATGGGGCAGGAAACTGCTGTAGGTGCAGCTTCGCAGGAGAGGTTGCAATTTATTTCAATGAAGCTTCTTCAAAGCATGTAGTGTGGTAGATTGTCAGTGTGTGTCTGTATACGTGTGTGTGTATGTCTGCACACGGCTGCTCAGCCAGGGCTTCATGTTGGGGTGTCTTTGTCCGCCACCCACCAGTATGCTCTTAATGTTGTACAGCAGGTGACTGGAATACTGATTGAGTCTCTCTGCAGCACTTTTCTCTGTGCAGCTAAACTCAGCAATAGTTTATATTAGCAAGTAAAGTGTAGGATGCAATTAAAACAAAGTACAGTAATTAGACCAATACCTCCTGAGACTCATTCTTTTGTACCTTTTGTTGGAATAACAGCGGACGGCTTTGAAAACACAGTCGAGAACAGCGAGCTGATTAGTCGTGTGTTCCTTTAAGAGGATATTTTTGCGCTGTCTTTCTCAGTGTGAGGCTTAGATCGATCTCAGTGAGGTTCCAAACATTTTTATCCAGCTCTGACTGGTGACTCAAATTAGATAAAAGGGTAGAATGTGAAAATAATGTACGAGTGCAGGGGCTGAATCATGAGTGATGAATCAAGGCAGCACTCACTCAGAGGCTCCAGAGACCAAGGTCGACATATTAATCTGATGTACAGACCTGAGATGTGAACTTGTTGTTTATTTAGTGGATCTTAATTATGGCACAAAAGCACTCAAATAATATTGAATTAAAGTAATTCAGGGAATATTTTGATAACCTGAAAGAGGTTTAATTTCAGCTACAACCCACTATTAATTGTGATAACCTGAAAGAGCATGACATGAGAAAAACATTGTCACAAAACAAACAAATTTCAGCTACAACCCACTATTAATTGTTTTAGACAATCTTTGTTAAGGCGACCATGAACAGTTGTTTATTAAACCTTCATAATAGACTCTTCATCATCACATTGTAAGGTTTTGAGCTTGGTATTTTTCTTGTTGAGTTTCTACTGATTTGTTTATGACTAAAGCTGATATGTAAAACACTTCACTGGGGCAGAATTGAATTTAGACATTAAGCCTCTTTACATAATGTGTTTAGTCATTCCAGAGCCTGCGTAACATTTGCAAATACTACAATTGAAAACATATGCTGCGAGTGTAACTTCGCAAGTTTAAATCTTATTAAAAAAAAATCAGTTTCAGTCCAAATGCATCACTAAGTTGGGTTTCCCCCTCACAGTGTTGCTTTGTGTCCTGTGCCTGACAAGGACTATAACGTAAGCCAAATGTGTTCCTGATCTTTCCTTATTTTAAGTAAAACAAAACAAAAGAAAAAACAAAAAAAAAAAAAACAAAACCACAAATGTTTATCCATATTGCAACCCATTTATGTGATTCCCATTTCCAATTCCCTCACGTCGCACATTCAGTTGTGGTTATCTAAATGCTAATGTGTCAGTGTATCAAACTGAAGACGCAGTCAGCTCCACAAACAGAGGGGCTTCTTTGTTATCACAAAGGTGGTGCTGAGGGGGCGGGAGAATGAAAGACTGGTATTGAAGGGTGCAGAACATAATACAGATGTCTCGAGGATCCACTGTTCCGTTTACTGAACATTCACTGGGATCGACACAAAAGACAAGACGTTGGGTTTCTGACAGTGTGAGTCTGATCCTCGCAGTCTAGCGCGTCGTGATCAAGTGTTCAATTTGTGTCCAGAGTCCTCTGGTGTCTTTATGCTACTGTAGTTCAGGAACCACAGATCTCACAGTGTAGCTACTGGTACTGAAGCAGGAGAATTCAGTGGAATATGGTCGTCTGACTTGTACACAATAACATTCAAGTGTCATAGCGTTAATGTCTGGGTAATATTGTGTTACTGCTGAGGTGTTTTGTAGAGTTTCTGGTCCAGTAGAGACACATAAAGGAGAAAAAGAAGGATGGGAGGGCTGTTGTTTTCTGCTAAGGAGGCAAATTCAAGTTTAAAAGGCAAATACTGCACCACACAAAGGCCCCCTACAGTTTGAAGAGGAACTCACCTACTGTTTGGTTTTCTTCCTTTTTGCAAAATCCTTCTTTAACATATTTTCCCACGCACTTTTTTATCTGTCATCAAAGCCTCCAATTGAAAATGGTATGTTCCTAGTAAGGAATTTCCTGCCATTCTCATCATTCATTCTGCCATTATGTGTATCTACAGTGAAGGGGAAGTTAATTTCAAAAGTATTTTGGCTTTTTTGAGGACATTACTGATATTTGTTTAATAATCAGTCATTGCCCCTAAATTTGATTACAACACAGGTTAAGACTTGATACTTTCTTGATACTATTTCTTGGACATAAATGAACATCATCAACTGGATACAGATCCTTGGCTGATCTTATTTTTTGTAATGCACAACAAGCCTCTTGTTTGTCTTCTCTTAGTTTACATTCCCTTGTCTTTGTTTCCTTTGGCTCATTCTAATCCTGGCTACACCTGCAAATCACTGAAATACAGATACCATAAACACAATCCATGTCTGTCTTTTCCTCCTTTTCTTAAAGCCATTATTGGAGCTGAGTTTCACCTGCGAGCTGATAAAGTCTTGTCTCTTCCATCTTTTTCTCCCTTCCTCCCCTTGTGGATCTCAGTATCTGAGGATGTGAGGCCTGGAAATCACCTGGCTACAGATAAATACCCCTGAGGAATTTGTGTGCTTCTGAAGTCAGCAAGGCGAGCGAGTGAAAGCTCTCCTCTGTGCCCTCCCATCCACCCTGCTTTGTATAACAACTTCTCTCATGGAATCTGACCTTCACTGCATTCCAGATTTGGTTGAGTGCTGGCAACAGCAGTAATGGGCCCTTTCATGTGCTTTCCATGATTAACAAAGGCTACACAACCTCTGGGGTTGACAATTCAAGGCCACAAATATGATTTTTTTTTTTTTTAAACCATAGACTTTCAGTGCAGTGTTTGTTCTTGGAGAAAGGGTTTTGTCATGCTCTCTGACGGTGAAGTCATATTGATGCTCATGTGTGAGAGGGTCTATTGGTTGTTGTCTGTAAACTCAGGTCCTGCTGTTACAATATTAATGTGTTTCAATAAGAGAAGTCGGAATAGAAGAAAAGGACCTTGGAATTAATGGGACAAACTTCTATACTGCTGCCAGTGAGAACTGTGAGTGCTGCTTTGTAGCCATGCAGTTCTACAAATAGTATAATAGTTATTAATATATCATTACAGTATCAATGTGTGTCCTTGATTTGTGTTGGACAGTATTCCTGAGTCTTTTGGTTTTATAATAATGAAGCTCCAGATATTGTTTATAAAAACTCTAGATTGAAACACAGAGCGGTTTGTGCCTTACACCAAGAACATCCTCAGTCCAAGAGTTTGTCTGTTTCTCCCATGGGGCCATGAGTTTACTCCCACGATCCAAACACATGCAAACTGACCATTGATATCAGTGTGAGTGTGAATGTTTGTTTGTTTCTATTTGAGGTTCTTGTCAAGACTGCTGGAATTGGTTCCAGACCCTAAAAAGAACTAAACGGTACAGTCAAAGATGGTCCACATCTGCCTGCCCTCGTGGTTTGTAGAGCAACAGAGCTTTTTATTGAGGTTATGATCGACAAGTTTTAAACGACTTCTAAACATAATCTAATCAGCACAGACTCTTACGCCATTCCTTTTGGAATTGCTCTTCCACATTCAAGGACATATTCAAAAACAGTCATGCTCTGCAAACATTAAGCTCATCCAGTGCAGAATCTAATTAGTAGCTATTTTCTTTGAAGAAAGTCAAATTGCAGTAAGTGGTAATAATAATGCTATTGCTATTAAACCTCCATTTACTTCTTCCAGGTGCAAATGTAATTGTAAAAAGTTATATGTGAAAGACTGGACAAAAGATTTACCAAATGAACCAAGCATTGAGCTGTATTTTCAAGTTTTAGGGTGGAATGTCCTAATATTTCATGCACAAGACAGAAGTTAGTCATATGACAAAGCACTGTTTATCTGTCTCCAGGTCACCAAAGTCAGACGCTTTTTACATAATTATAACGGAAGAGTAAACAATTGGTCTTCTGTGTGCAAATGTGTTCAAATCAAAACCAAAAACAAGGGCGGCCGTGAACCAATAAAAACCTGTCCAGGTTTCGATGTTAAGAATATGAGATACAGTACCATCCTGGTTCAAAGGACCGTCTCTGCAGGTCTCTGTCCCCACATGTTATAATGAGTTTAGGACTTATTTACTGCATTGCAATGCTGTTTGTGGGACGCAAAAGGATATTGTTTCACCTCTCTTCTTATCTCTAGAATTCCGCAGTCTGAACGGCACACTGTGCAGAACCGCAAGTCATGAGACAGCACATTATGATCACAACACACTGGTACAATACTCCATTGATGCATGCTGCTAACACTGCTGAAGCTGCAAGTTCAACCAGGAAAAGAATCCCTGCAGTGGGGGCATATTTTATCCCCCAGAATGTTTAAGTCATGAGACAGAAGTTCACTTCAGACGAGTGAGCAGGCGGCTTTCTCTCTCTCTCTCTCTCTCTCTCTCGCACTCTCTCTCTCTGTGCTGTCCAGGCTCATTTTTTCCACCTTAAAACATCAACTCAAAGAATCAAAACAATCCACATATAATTTGGCTTTTTTTTAAGGTGTGATGAAACAGTAACAGAAATATAGCTTTGGTTACACAGGCACTCGTAGAGAGGATTCGTGGGTAACAGGCAGCAGTTAGCAGCCAAATGCACATGCAATAAGGATGAGAAGGATGAAACATTTCTTCGCTGCTCAAGCGGAAATAATCTCATTGGGTGATTTACCTCAGTGGCTGAATTGAAAGTAGTCTTTGTATAGATAAGTAGTTTTAAACTGCAGCTCTATGCAGAGAAAGGGTGGGGGTATAACAGGAGAAGATGGTTATATTATGACAAGCAGCACACACAGTGGTGTTTACACTTTTTACAGCCATTTTTTAAGAGCAGATTTTCTTTCTGCGAAGAGAAAAATCTATCTACCTATCTAAATTAATCGAGATTCATTACATTTAATAACACATAAATATTCAGAAAGCCACAAAAAATCAATGTGTTTAAAGGCCAAGGGCTGACCATAAAGCTAGCTGTGCATACACTATGATCTCTTAGGTATTACTGCATTAAAATCATCCATGCCATTGTCATAATGTGACATTGTACTAAGGGCTCCTTGAGAAAGTCATTGTTGCTTAAACAGTCTGCACTTCCATCACAAATCCCCTGGGAGACTGTACCATAATCAGGGGAAGCTGGAACTGTTTTCTCTGGGGACCTGAGCTCCTCATGGACTGAGAGTCAATAAAAACCTCTTCTGTGGAAACAGATGTCATCTTCTGCATGTATAATGTAATGGAGGTCTTTAATCTTTATCCAGGTCGATGTACAACTGATGCAGAGGGTTGTATTGGATTGTTCAGAAGGTATACAGCTCCCATCAAGACTTTTCCAGAAAGTAAGCTTTCTGCTAAAGGACCACATCACGACTGATCCTGTACAATCTACCTGATGGCCATCTGGATTCTTCTCAGGATTCAATTTCTAAAGTCAGTTTGGTAGAAACAGCCTGTACAGCAGAAAACAATAGTCTCCAGTTTCCCAGATTCATTTAAGGCCTAACAGAATAATAGCACATCACCAGTTTACATTGTCAGCTCTTTTCTCTCTTGTAATTTAACAGACTTCCTGGAGCCTCTCAGTATGTCAGTACCCAGAGTTTGTTTGGTTCCACCATAACCAGGGTATAGACAAATAAGGAGTACACTGGAGTACAGCACAGCTGCAGTGAGCTGGTTGTTAAATCTGCTCGTATCATGTCACGGGTGAATGGCTGGGCCTTATTTTTAGCTGGTATTTACACTGAATGGCTACAGAGACAAAGATGACATTGCAATCGTATCAGTTGAAGATATAAAAGGCACCTTTATGTTATGTTTCGGTTGATATGACAAAAGAGGGAGAACACAGGATACTGATGTAGTCCAGTAAAGATGGCGCTCAGGCTGCAGAAATGTATAGATGTACATATTTATCTATTTATCCATACTTTCTATTGACCACATGTTGAGGTCATTAAAAAAACGCTAAACAAACACAGCTAATATGTGCCCTAGATCATCAAGGTAGCCAAAAATTAGTTTAAAATGGGCTAAATATATCAAATTCTGTGTATAAATATTAGCTAAAAGAGAAAAACAAACTAGTAAATAAAATTAGCCCAAACTAGGTAACAATGTTATAGTTATCAATCATTAGCCAAGAACACACCATGACCATAACTAGCCTAGAAATAGTAAGATATGATCTAAAATAATGTAGAATGTAAGTAGTAAGTAGTAACAAAAAGAAAACTAAACGTACAACAATGGTAGCACATACAGACACACAGAGGGGTGATTATGTAACAGAAATTGATTAAACATTTGTAATTAAACTAATCATTCATTAAAAACAACATTGGTTTGGAGACAAAGCTGTAGGAGTCAACAAAATGAAGACGTCATCTCATATTATCTTGCTCACACATCTGAAAAAACATGGAATGCTCCACCGTCAGTTATCCTGGTTGCTACTAACAACAGCATGTCCAGGGGAAATAAAAAGATCGAGCAGCAGATCCTCCAGCATCAGTTTCATAAAAACAAATATGTCTGAGACAACTGACGCTTCAGGCTGAAAAAGAAACCACACTTTACCACTTGAACACACAGCACTTACATCTCACATTTAAATGGATTAAACAAGTACCACAGAGAACTTCCCGATGTGCCTGTAGGTGTTTGTCAGGAAGAATGATTTTTCTATTTCTTTGGTTTATTTTTTTCTTTGAAGCTAAAAAGCAGAAAATATAAACTACAGTGATCATCTAACAGAAGTCATGTCGGCAGAGCATCTGCTTGTCTTGTTTCCTTCTGTGTATCCAGCAGGATTTGTTTTTAATGTTGTACATCAAAGTGTATGCAGAATGAAATCCCTTTTTTAAGAAATGTATCTTTATGTGCAGAATGACTTCTAATAAATTATTTATTCTTCAATTAAAATTGATCTTAATTTAATACAATTAAAATCCTGTTTAGAGAAAAAATATGATAAAGCATGTCACTAATTGACAGAGCTACTATTGCAGTATAGACTGTATATTATGCAAAAAGCCAAATAAATGTAAAGCAAATGATAACTACATATTTGTGGAACAATGTCCCTGCTTAGAATTCACCTTAATCTATTCACAGAATTGCATGCTGCTTTGTTAGCAGGCCTGGAAAAATGAAAAAGTTTCAGTCCCATAAAACCTTTTCACACAGATTCATTTCAGAACTGACTTTGGTCGGAAATGGTCTGCCTTTACCTGCACATTAAATGAACCACACATTTAGATACATGTAGAATAATGGATTATAATCCCACCAATCCCCATGTAACACAACTGGCTGCATTGGCAGTGCACATTTAAATGTTGACAGATAATATAGTAATTAAGTTGGACAAGGATAAACCAGATTTATTTTAATAGAATATCTTTAAACAACAAAGTAATTCCAAAGGGTTTTGCTGGGGTATAAAAAGGTAGAAATGTTAGCGAGCCGTAGTTCTTTCAACTTTATGGCAT